>NW_004444068.1:4976686-5000659 GCF_000243295.1 Trichechus manatus latirostris | reverse complement strand
AAAAAAAAAGGTTGAGAAGTTAGAGGGTTAATATGTTGTGGGGTTGTTAACCAATGTCATAAAACAACATGTGTACTACTGTTTCATGAGAAACTGTTTGTTCTGTAAGCCTTCACCTCAAGTACAGTAAAATTAAAAAAAAAAACTGAAAGATACTTCATAATTGTAAGATATCTCTTTTAGAAAAATGCAGTTAGGAAGAACTAAGTAGGAAAACTCACACTTCCAGATCTCAACACATACTACACAGTCACAGTAATCAAAACTGCTTGGTACTGGTTCAATAACAGACACATAGACCAATGGAAAAGAATTGAAAACTCAGACGTCAATCCATCCATCTATGGGCAGCTGATTTTCGACAAGGGGTCAAAGTCCATTCTGTGGGGAAGAAACAGTCTGTTTAACAAATGGTGCTGGCAAAACTGGATATTCATTTGTAGAAAAATGGAATAGGATCCATACCTCACAACATACACAAAAACTAACTCAAAATGGATCAAAAACCTATATGTTAAAGCTACAACTATAAAGTTCCTGGAAGAGAACATAGGGACAAAACTATGGGACCTAATTTTTTTAGAAATAGATAATCAAACACAGCTACAAATGCAGAAACAACGGAAGACAAATCGGATAACTGTGTCCTCCGAAAAATTAAATACTTATACTCGTCAAAAGACTTTACCAAAAGAGTAAAAAGAAAACCTACAGACGGAGAAAAAATCTTCAGGAACAACGTATCTGTTGGAGTAACATATCATAAGGGTCTAATCTCTAAAATATATAGAAAAGTTCAATAATTCAACAACAAAGACAAACAATCCAATTAAAAAGTAGGCAAAAGACATGAACAGACACTTTTTCAATATGAAAGAGGACAGTCAAGTGGCCAACAAACACATGAAGAGATGCTTGTGATTATTAACCATCAGAGAGATGCAAATCAAAGTTACAATGAGATACCATCTCACCCATGCAAAAATGGTACTGATTAAAAACAAAGAAGAAGAAGTAAACAACAAATGCTGGTGAGGTTGTGGGGAGATTGGAACACTCATCCATTGCTGGTGGGATTATAAAATGGTACAACCATATGGAAAATGGTATGGTGCCTCCTCAAAAAGCTAGAAATAGAAATACCTTATGATCCAGCAATCCCACTCCTAGGTATATACCCTAGAGATCTACTAGCGGTGACACGAATAGACATATGCACACCTATGTTCATTGCAGCGTTATTCACTATAGAAAAATGATGGAAACCACTTAAGTGTCCATCAGCAGATGAATGCATTAACAAAAATGTGGTACATACACACAATGAAATACTACGCAACCATAAAGAATAATGATGAGTCCTTGAAACATCTTATACCGTGGATAAATCTGGAGGATACTATGCTGAGTGAAGTAAGTCAATCACAAAAGGTCAAATATTGTATGACCGCACTTTTATAAGAAGACAAATATGTGTGTGTGTGTATATATATATATATATATATTTAATATATACAGAGACCAATGCTTATTGGTGGTTACCAGGGATGAGTGGAATGGTTGGAGGGGGGAATAGGGGAAGCGCTGTTGAGATAATAGACACTTGTTCTTTTTAGTGATAGGAAAGGAAGCACCGAATGTGGGTGAAGTGCACACAGCTTGACCAAGGTAAATGATATCACTAAGAAGTGCACAAGAGAAAAGGATATCTTTGGTAAAGAATATGGCAAACATAATTTTGCAACAACACCAACAACAACCAAAAATATATGTATGGTTATACAAATATGTATATAGACATACGAGTATATGAGTATGAATATGTGGTACATATGTGTGCACAGATAGAATTATCTATAGGCATTTGTACAGAGGTACATATGTGTGCGCATGTATTTCCATATATATAATATACCACATAGGTGACACAGGTATGGATACTTCTTAGACATAACTTAACACCTCACAAAATTGGTTTTCTGGGTTTGAAGACTTAGGACCATAGTTTCGTGGGACAACTCAGGTAACTGGCATATATAGTTCATAAAGTGTAAGTTCTGCGTTCCCAATACGGTGAGTAGTGTCTGGGTTCTTAAAAACATGTGAGTGGCCATCTAAGATACAATTATTGCTCTCAACTCATCTGGAACAAAAGATAAAGAAGGAAATCAAGACTCAGAGAACAAAGTAGCCTACAGGACTAATAGTTGACACAAGCCATGGTCTCATCTACCCTGAGAGCAGAAGAACTAGACAGTGCACAGCTACCACTGCCGACTGTTCTGATCAGGGCCACAATAGATGGATCTTTATAGAGCAGGAGAGAAATGTGGAACAGAATTCAAATTTTTTAAACAGTCCAGACTTACTGAACCGATTGAGACTAGAGGACGCCCCGAGACTATTGCCCTGAGATACTCTTTAAACCTTAAACCAAAATTATCCCTTGAGGTCACCTTTTAGCTAAATAACAGATTGGCTCATAAAATAAAGACTATCACCCATACGCAATGAGCTTCTTTAAGAAAAAATCATCTACAGAAGGCCAAATTGTAAAAAAATTGCTCTAAAGTGAAGATGAGAAGGTAAGGGGGCAGGGAAACTAGAGTACTGGAAATGGTACAAGCAGGACGGAATGAATGAGAATGATGACACATTGTGAAAAATGTAACCAATAGCATGGAATAATTTGTGTAGAAATTGTTAAATGGAAACCCAATTTGCTGTGTAAACTTTCACTTTAAACACAATAAAAATATTAATTTAAATAAATAAATAAAATGCAATTCCCTAGCCCAGTGCTGTGCTTTGTAATGTCTCCCTGTTTGGAAATAAGAGCATGGGAGGGGGCAGCATAGCTTCCACTGAGGTGGCTGCTTTCTTATGCCCTCTTGTAATTGGAAAGCATTCTGGAGTGGAAGTTGGGCCAATCTTAAATTTGAGTCTCAGCTTCCTCCATCACTAACTGATCTTAGCAAGTCCCTCCCTGGCTCCTAGCGGTGGGGAGGAGTACCAGGGATACCTAAGGCTCTTCTCACTCCAGTCCCGTGAATTTTATAGAGTTACTTACTGCTATTGCCAGAGATGGCCAGATCCCCATTGTACAGGATTGACTTAAAAAAAAAAATTGAGGTATAATTGATACATAATAGGCTGAGAGACTTCTGCTTCCAGCTAAGATGGAATAATAGGAACTGGAGTCTTGTCTTTTGTAGGTCTTGTGTAGCCTCATGTCTTAGAGAAAATGTAGCTGCTGCCCAGTCGATTCATTTGCAATCTTCAGAATCCCACCCTGATCTTTGTGAAAGCAGCACTGTTTTTTCTAATCATCCTGACATTTCTGACAAGGCCATTGTTCCTTAAGTCTGAAAGGTTTTGAAATGGTTCTAAGCTGGCTGGGGTCATGTCACATGACACTGTCTCCCAGGATTCCTGTTAGCTGAAAGCATTAACACTCCCCAAACAGCCCTGGTGGCACAGTGGTTAAGAGCTTGGCTGCTAACCAAAAGGTCAGCAGTTCAGATCCACCAGCCGCTCCTTGGAAACCTATGGGACAGTTCTACTTCCTATAGGTCACTATGAGTCTGAACTGACTCAACGGCACCTAACATTAACAACGACAAAGATCACGATAGGGCTAATAAGGGGAGTCCAGGTCTGTGGTATGGGAGAGGAAGAGCTTTGAGGGGGTGATCATTTAAAAATATTAATAAAATCTTCTCTCCTAATACAAAATCCAGCCGATGGAATCCTGACCCTTTCTGCAGAGAAGTAGGTTTTGTCCAACTCTTGCATGCTTCTGGGGTGGGAGCTTGCAAGCGAAGCGAGCAAAACAGTGACAACATCCTAAAGCTATTCTGCAAAGGGAACCTCAGAGGCTACGGCAACTGTTTTGAAGGACTATCTTACAGCAGATTAACCCTATACTCATATTTTTAAAAAAGTCTTCCGATTTATTGTTGGAAATCATCAACCATGTGGTCAATGACTCTGTATCCGCTGAAAATGATGTTGTAAAAGCATAAGTTAACAATTCAGGAAAAGTCCCCACTAGACCAGTTTCTCAACCTCAGCGCTATTGACATTTTGGGCCAGGTATTTCTTTGTTGTAGGGAGCTGTCCTATGCACTGTAGGACGTTTCGCAGCATCCCTGGCTAGATGCCAGTAGCATCCCATCCCCTAGCTATGGCAACCAAAAATGTCTCCAGTATTGCGGAATGCGCCCTGGGGTACGAAATCACCCCAGTTGAGAATCACTGCATTAGAATGATATGGTCCCATTTTGGTTAAACAAATTTAAAAAATCAGCAATTGACTATTGTTTTAGTCACTATTCATTGTGTGACTGTTGTACGCCAGGCACTGGGCTACCGGTATTGTCTTAGTCATCTAGTGCTGCTATAACAGAAATACCACAAGTGGTTGGCTTTAACAAAGAGAAATTTATTTCTTCATGGTGAAGTAGGCTAAAAGTCCAAAATCAGGGTGTCAGCTCCAGGGGAAGGCTTTCTCCCTCTGTCGGCCTTCTCATCAATCTTCCCCCGGACTAGGAGCTTCTCTGCGCAGGGATCCTGGGTCCAAAGGATGAGCTCTCTGCTCCCAGCACTGCTTTCTTGATGGTAGGAGGTCCCCCTGTCTCTCTGCTCCCTTCTCTCTTTTATATCTCAAGAGATTGCCTCAGGTCACAATCCAATCTTGCAGACTGAGTCCCGCCTCACTAACACAACTGCCGCCCATCCTCCCTCATTAACATCATAGAGGCAGGATTTACAACATATAGGAAAATCACACAATACCGGAAATCATGGCCTAGTCAAATTGATCCACACGTTTTTTGGGGGACATAACTCAATCCATGACAGGTGTGATAGACAGGATCTCGTTTATTTGTGGCTAGTGCATTACAAGGAGCTTCTGTTTTCTTCTTTTATTATCAGGAACACATAAAACAAGCAACAGTGTCTTCAATGTCTCTAGTTAATTTGTAGGTTCTCCCTCTACCTCCTGCCCCACCCAACAAGGAGGAGAGGCAGTGTTGGGTAGGGAAAAATCATGAGAGCACCGTTACTTCTTAGGGGTGGGCTTTTGGGCATGCTTGTTAATATTTTGAGCCTCATTCTTCCCATTTATAAAATGAAGAAAATGTACCTGCTCTGCAAGACTGTGCAGCTTGGAAACAAGATCTGTGAAGAGAAGGATCATGCCTGCTTTGCTTACCACTATGTCCTCAATGCCTGGCCACTGGACCTGGTTCATAGTAGATGATCAATAAGTGCTCCTTGAATGAACAGGTTGATGAAGAAATATGTCTGGCATTGAGCCCAGGCACTGGCGCCAATTTTGTGCTCAGTAAACACTTGCTGGCTAACTGTTGAGTGTCTGTGATGCAGACTGGCAAAGGACAGAGAGATACCCACAGGCATGAATGATACAGAGAACAGGATGCAAAACAGAATTGCCTCTGCGCTTGTGGAGTTTATGATCCAGGAGGATGGGAATAACAATTAGCAGTAATTACAAGTCATTAGATAATTCCAAGTGTGAGAAGTATTGCAAAGCAGAGGTTCAGAGTCACCCACTTGCTCATGCTCACACATACACACACCCACACTCACATACACATTCACATATGCACACACACACATATACACACTCACACAGACACACACCCACACCTATGCACATACACACTCACACATATACACACTCACTCATACACACACTCATGTACACACACGCAGTCACAGTCAGAGGAGACCACCTGCCCAGCGGCACTCTGGCCTGTGAAATTGTGGTTAGTCCAAAAACCTTTGCTCTGGAGAAGTATTAGGGAGGTTTTCATTGCCTTTTAAGCTTAAAACAATGAACTTTAATAAAAGAAAACCTTTCTACTGGGCTTTTAAACACTCAATAGGAGTTAAAAGCAATTAGACTAATAAATGAGTCTGTTTTGTTCCAATTCAATAAGTGCTTTCTTTTATTAACTTCATTGTCCTTTAAGATTTGGATTAAGGTTTGTCTGCACTTGGAAAAGGTCACATTTGCCCAATGACTGATGGACAAAGGCAGAAAGGCAGCCACTTGCTCTGGGGAACACCAGAAAGAGACTGCTGTTCAAACTCAGGCCCTGTCTGTGTGTGTGCCCTCAGTGCTGTTTGCCCTCAGATCACGGCCCTCCCTTCCCTGTTCTGCTCTGCATTACGGGGAACTACATTTCCCAAATTCCCCAGCAACAGGCTTCTGGCTGGGTTCTACCACTGGGAACTGGGGATTGAAAGTGGGAAGAAAGGAGAAGCCAAGGTGTTTCTATGCCTCTTCCTCCCTTTTCTGTTTTGGGGGTGTACTTTGGCAGTGGCTGTGTCTCCTCTGATGGTGTCTCCCTCCAAGGTCCAGCCCTCCCTGGTAGCATTGGCTTCTGGGCTCTGATAACACCACTTCCTCCCTGTGTCCCTCTATCCCTAGTGGACCTAGCAGGCATCTGCTGTTGTAAGCTCTGAGCTGCTTCGCCATCTCCTATTTGGCTTCCCGGCTTTTCTATCTTCACTGCACCCAATTCCCTGTATTAAGTTTCCTCCATGTGAAACGCCTAGCATAGTTTCTCTTTCCCTACCAAGACTCTGACATCCTCTGTGTCCCAGCCCAACACAGCAACTGAGACACAGCAGGATCTCAGGAAAGTCTTGTTAGCTAAGGGCATTTTCGATTCTAATATTCTGAAAAAAGTAGAATTTTGCCCACCTTTTCCAGGCCTTCCCTCAGCCCCGCCTCACTTTTCATAACCACAGCAATCCAAGAGCATCAGGAGTAACTAACATGAGGGCCAGTCCCAGAAAACCCATGACCAAATGTTTAAAGTTTGGGAGAGCTTGACTAGTTCATTTCTATTTCATTTTCTCAAGCCCCAGCTTCTAATTGTATTCGTCTACATAACAAGTGTAATCAGCGAGCCAAAATTAAATATCCCCAACCTCTGCCCTTCTAATCAATCACAAATCATGAATGAAAAAAGCAGATTCAAGTGGAAGAATCAGCTCCGGGAAGCCAGCTCTGTCCATTGGTCTGCAAGGGTCTCCAGAGGCAGGACCAGAATCCCCTAGGAGGGAGAATGCAAATGAGGCACTTGCAACGACTTCCTGTCTGCCGCAGAATTAGTCTTGAGGGAGACTTCTAGTGAATGCCGACTGGAGAAGAATAAAGACTGATTTCAAAGGATTGGAAAGAGTGGGTCAGAGGTCTTCTGAACTTGCCCGTGGGGGCAGGTCTGTGTGTCCAGGGAGGGGGAGGGCTGCCCTGTCCCTGTCAGGGGCCGCCTGCTCTGTGCG
This sequence comes from Trichechus manatus latirostris, assembly GCF_000243295.1. Lineage (NCBI taxonomy): Eukaryota > Metazoa > Chordata > Mammalia > Sirenia > Trichechidae > Trichechus > Trichechus manatus. The sequence goes on along the minus strand of NW_004444068.1, from coordinate 4,993,336 downwards.
GGGGCTCAGGCTCTGGATACCAACCCACCTGGGCTCAAATCTGGCTTCTGCTACTTACCAGCTCTGGGGTCTTGAGTGAGTGAGTGACCCAGTCTGAGCCTCAGTTTCCTCATCTATGAAATGGGCACCTGTGTAATAGTGCTGCGAGGATGGAAAGAGCTCAGGTAAGGACAGAGGAAGTGCTTAACAAAGGATTAGACTTATTACCCGAATCTGTTCTTTGCCAGAACATCAGACAAGGGCTCAGGCCAAGCCTCCTCCAGTGCCTCTGGGTGCACTTTCTCTGCCTTTGCTTGCCTAGTTGTATTTAAACAGAACTTTTTATGCTTTGGAGTCCTCACGGCACAGTGGTTAAGAGCTAGGCTGCTAATCAAAAGGTCGGCAGTTTGAATCCACCAGCTAGCTGCTCTTTGGAAACCCTATGGGGTAGTTCTACTCTGTCCTATAGGGTCTCTATGAGTCAGAATTGACTCAATGCAACGCGTTTGGTTTGGTTTTGGTTTTTGTGTTTGGAAAAAAAAATTAGAGAAAGCCCCTGGGGTCTGTCTGAGTTGCTTTGCTCTGGCTGTGGTCTGCACACCCTAGTTAGTCAGACATAGTTGCCATCTGCTCCTCTTTCCTGCGTTCACTCCTGAGGAGTAGGGACTCTGCTCCAAGCCTCTCCTCCTCTCCACTCCTCTCCCTTCTCCCATTCTTTCCCCTTCTTCTGTCATTTTCTTCTCCTCCTCTCCTTCTCTCCCTTCTCCCCCTTTTCCTCTCCTCCTCCCCTCTCCACCCCTTTCCCACCCTCTCATCTCTCTGTTCCTCTCTCCTCTCCCCTTTTCCGCTCTCTTTTCCTCCTCTTCCTCTTCCTTCTCCCCCTTTTTCCCCACCTCCTCCTCCCCTTGCTCCTAGTGACCTCATCACCTCCAAGCCTCAGTGGTTGCCTGGCTGCTCCTTCAGCTCTGGCCCTGGCTCAGCCTTTCCCCTCTCCCCAGCCAGTGGGGGCTGGTAGGTGCAGGAAGGGGTGACTTGTAGCCATTGGAGAGTAGCAGTGGGTGACGGGGGAGAGAATGACTGCCTTTCCGTCATGTGTCCCTTTCACCTCATACACAACAGGCCTAACCCAAATCCGCCATCTTCCCTCTGCATCCCCGCACCTCCTGCCGCTGCTGAGCTGTGGGGCTGACTAAACTTATACCCCTTCCCCAAACTCACAACCTCTGTATCTCCTCATCTCCCTTGCAAGCTTGGTGCAACCATTGCCAAGTGCAGTGGCTCCTTCAAGCCCCTCTCATGTTCTTCCCTTCCTTTTTGTCACCACTCCCTGGCCCTGATTTGGGTTCCTCATGCTTCTCCCCTGAACGAATCACAATAGCCTCTGAACAGGTGAACCTGAGCCTCTCTCCCCATCTCCATCTGTCCTGCCAACAGAGGCCAGAGTGTTTTCCCTGATCCACATCTCAGATCACCTCATTCTGAGCTCAGAAGCCTGCACTGTCTCCCTAGGACCCTCCAATGGGGGCCCAGCAAGGTGCTCACAACCCACCCTAGTCTGAGACAACAACTTTCCCAGCTCTGGCCCTCCTCCATCCCACCACATGTGGCGCCTACACCCCCACCTATCCCCCCTGCACCCTTTGTCTTGTTCTGCCTCCATCCCTTTGCTCAGGCCCTCTCCCCACCACCCACTACCATCCTCCAGGGTCTAGGTGGGACATCACTTCTGTTGACCTGCCTTGGCCTTGCCTCTGTACTTATCTTCAGGGCTCATCAGACACGTTAGCCAGAAAGATGTAGGGTGGGGAGGGTTCACAAAACTTTTGACTGCCCGTTAACCTGGCTTTACCCACCTGTGGAGATGGACTGGAGGTTTTGCTTGAGAGTTGATGAGGTGTGTGCCTATGTGGGTAAATGCATGTTTAAAATGAATCACATTTTAAACAAAGGAGGTGGAGTTTGTCAGTGTGCTTGCCAACCTGCAGAGAATCACCTGGGGAACCAGAAGCAATGCAGATTCCTGGGCCTGTTCCTGACCCCGGAATCAGAACCTCAGGGGTAGTGGGAAGGGTGTGTGCAGAAATCCGTGTTTTTAATAAGTCCTCCCGGTGATCTTGGAGTCCTTGGGTGGTACAAACCGTTAAGCATGCGACTGCTTGCTGAAAGGCTGGTGCTTTAAACCCACCCAGAGGCTCCTCAGAAGACGGGCGTCGCAATCTGCTTCCAAAAGATTACAGCCTTGAAAACCCTCTGGAGCAGTTCTACTCTGCACACATGGTGTTGCCACGAGTTGGAATCATCCTGACAGCAACTAACAACAGCGACCACCCTCTATGAAGTAGGTTCTATAACCCTCATTACGCAGATGAGGAAATGCAGGCTCAGAGAGGGGAAGTAACTGCCACAGTCACACTACCGAAGAGTAGCGGGTCAGAATTTGAACCCAGGGCTGATGCCAAAGTCCCTGTTCGAGCTATTCTGTAAAGCTGCCTATTCGTGAGCCTGGGTTTTCACAGGCCCCTCCCCCAAAAACCAAAACCGTTGCACTGAGTCGATTCTGACTCATAGCGACCCTAGGACAGGGTAGAACTGCCCCATGGAGTTTCCAAGGAGTGACTGGTGGACTCGAACTGCAAACCTTTTGGTTAGCAGCCAAGCTCTTAACCACTGTGCCACCAGAGCTCTGCCAGTTTGCATGCTATAGTATAAATTAAATCCTTTTGTGGAAAAAATATGCTGAGAATATCCTAGTTGGAAAATGGGAGCCTTAAATTATACTGTTTATCTGTAACTGGAAAAGTGCTATATGCAGGTAAGGAATGAATGTAGTGTTTCCAAAACTCTGTAGACATGAACTCCTACTGGGTTAAAGGGGGGCCTGTGGTTAAGACCAGGCTTCTTCGCTGCAGGACTTTTCAGAGGTTTAAAAACATTAATTCTCATTGTGAATTTCTAAGAAGGAGCTACAGTTCTGAGCATTTTCCAAGTTCATTTGGCCATGCACATTTACACAGACTCTCAAGGGAGTAACATCCCCTAGAATACATTTTGCAAAACCCAGGATCAAGAATTACTAATAAATACTAACACCTTACCTAGGCAAAGCACTTTACAGCTAGCTCCCTGAAGGCTTTCAGACCTGATCTCATTTCACAGTGTTTTCTTGCAGAATGAAGCAGAGGGCCATTTGAGACTGTGGTGAGCAAGGGCGGGACTAGTGGGAGCAGCAGGAGGACATGGGACTCCTGGGGCAGCTTTGGGAGAAGGCGGGACAAAGGGCCCCCTTCATGAGTTCCTTGGCTCAGTCCCCAGTCTGCCCCAGGAGATGGGGCCGGCATCTCCTCAGGAGGCTCCCCTTCCTCGCCGCTGCCTTTCACTGACTTAACTAGAAGGGCTGTGCTCGGGGAAGGGGGAGCAACCACCCACCTCCCCTAGCACCCAGCCAGCACGAGGCTCCAGCCAGGCACCTCCCTGGCTTTCTTGCCACAGGCACACTGGCATGGTTGTTGGGGGGCACAGCTTGCCAGGCAGCCCCTGGCATGGCCTCCTGGTCAGAAAAACTTGAGCTCAGGCTGACCCTGGGTTGCATAGCTGGGTGGCAGCCCTTCTATCATCCCCTAATCCCATTTAGGATGCCCAGGATCAGTGAAAGCATCAGATCAATCACGTCACACCAAAGTGTGCTAATACCACGAGCCACCCATCTCAGGATAAAGCTGCTTTGTAAAGGTGATGTTTGCCTAATGACGGGATTCCAGGCCCCACTGCAGAGGAATGAAGGGGACGGTTCTGACCGGCAGTGTCTCCTCAGGACCCCATAAATGGTCCACCATAAATCCGTCCCCATTAAGTACCCCCTCTTTCTAGGTGCACTATCCCGTTTGTGTCTCCAGCAGGAAATCCAGTTCTGTTCCAGAGAACGAATCTAATGTTCTCAAAGCACCAGGAGGACTTGGAGACATTAACGTGCTGCCACTTCGCATCTGCTCACCTGGATCCCTGCCACTGGAGGGAGCAACTCAGCCTAATAACCAGAGCTAACAGGTCTTGAGCCCTTACTGTGTACCAGGCCCTGCTCCAAGCACCTTATTTGTATTAACTTGCTTAATCCTTACGATGGCCTAGTGGAGAAGATGCTGTTTCTATTTTTCCCATTTTATAGAAGAGGGGAACTAGGACAGGGGAGCCAAGTGACTTGACCATGGTCACACAGCTAAGAAGTGGAGCGGCAGGACCTGAACTCAGCCACCTGGCCCCCGAGCCTGCAGCAGTCTGCATGGGGCAGTGGCTGAGAAAGCGCACTGAGGCTGAATGGACACGTGCTCAGGGACCCCATCTGCAGGGGTGCCAGGCTGCCCAGTGCTGCAAGGCAGAGGGCCGGCCTGCGCTAAAAGCTGCTGTCAACTGCAGATCCACCAAAGGCCTTCAGGGGAAGCTCTTCCCAAGCCCCTTAAGGCAAGCGCAAACTCTAAGGCATATGCATCTTAAAAGACAACCGTAGAGAAATCAATGAGTTACCCAAAGGAATAAATCTCAAATGAGGGATGTTTAAGAATCAGTACGGGGTACTGTGTGGGCCAGAGAATGTTTCCAGGTAAAACAGCCTCCCAAACAAACTTACTAACAAAACAAAATCAAATCAAAACAAATAAACAACAAAAAAAGCCACCATTCAGACAATCCCCTTTGCTGCCCGTGGGTGGAGAAGACATTCAGCTCTAGAAATAAAGGGAGATAGCTATACAGAAGGGAGCCCTGGTGGCACCAACGGTTATGTGCAGCTGTGGTTTGAACCCACCCAGTGGCTCTGCGAGAGAAAGACCTGGCAATCTGCTCCTGTAAAGATTAGCACCAAGAAACAGTTCTACTCTGTCAAGTGGGGTCCCTAAGAGTTGAAAAGGACTTGATGGCACACAACAACAATAGATATAATGGGCATCGAAGGATGGAAGTGGTTTTTGTTTTTAATTTAACACCATGTTTCAAAGACAGAAGACTCTGTCATCCTTGTTACACATGTATTTATGTTAAAAACCCATCCAGATGGTGGACTGGGGCCCTGTTGGGGGGGAGGGTCCCCATGGCTCCTTCTGGAGGCCAATGGAGAACTCTGAGTGGGGAGTGGGAGCGCGTTGGTCAGCCAGCTTCCTGCAAAACATCACTTCCTCTTGAACACTTGATGACAAACCTGGTCACCGCAGGTCAGCTCCTGCAATGCCAAGAAAGTGGGTGAGTAGGTAATGAGCCCGGTCTTCCTTTTGCCCAGCTCCCTGCCCCTCTTGGTGTCTGTGAGTGGGCTGGTGGGGGTAGCTGGGTCAGAGGACCCTTAGTTATTCTGAGCAAAGTGCATCTCACGGACCCCATCAGCTGGCATGCCCTGCAGGTAGCAGTAATTCGATTTTGACACTTGAATTGAGCTCGAACAACTATAAAAATGAAAAATGCAAAGGAATTACCCTCTTGGGTGGGATTTCACCTACTTCCGTGATTAAAGCATGGCCCAATTTATAAAAGCCACGAAGAAAGAGAGCTTCTAGAGGGGAGAAGCATCGGGAAATCAAGGGGCTGGGAAGATGCTGACTGGTGAGCTGTCCTCCATCCTGTGGGCTTTCTGGCCTCTAAAGATTATTGGTGGCTGTGCCACAAAGACGGGGTGTGAGCTGCAGAAGGGCTTCCCCAGGCCTGCCTGTGCATTCGACACAATGTCGAGTCTTACTCAGATAGAGGGAGCCTCCTGTTAGCTTTGAAGGAGGAGAGAAAAACTTGAGTGTGGGGATAATCACCATGATCACTGCAGTTCACAACGAATCCATTGTCTTAGCCACAGGGACCAGTGGGGTTTGTGCCGCAATTAAAAAAAATCCATCATCCCAACCAGAGGAGGTCGGGAAAACCATCAGTGGAAAAACACAGTGAACGTCTCACATTTAGCACCAGTTGACATAGCCTCTGAAAATAAAGATCTCAGGTGAAGCAAGGCTGGTTCTGAAGGACACCATGGTGATCTGAACACTGACATTGGAGTCTGACTCCATAGGTGAATGAATGAATGAATAAGAAACTGAATGCATGCATGAATGAATGATTTTTCGTGATTTGAATGCCGGGCTCATAAATTGCTTTGAAGATTGAAGAATGAAAAATTAAGCTGTCTAGCCAGATGTAATTTATTTCAGGATGTCAACAATTGTTCCTATTGCTGTGTTCTGCTAGCAAATTAACCTAAAATATTTTGGGGTCATGTGGGCATACCTTATGATGAGAAGTCAATGACTGTGGTCTACAGGCAGTTCCCAGACCCAACTGCCGCCTCCTTGCCCCACCGTCTCTCTCTTCCAGGCTCCCACAATTGTGAGAAGACTTTGTTGCGCCTTCCTCTAAAGCATCTTAGCCCTGGGCTCATATATTTCTCCCCAGCTGGTCTTTAACAGGTTCCCTGCATTTCTTCTTGGATCTCGGCTTCCTAGCTCAGCATTTTGAAGTTTCTTTTTAATTGCAGCCTTTCACAGAAACAGCCATATAGATTTCTTCCTGGAGTCCCCTGAGCCAGATTGGAATGGCTTTCTGACTATATGACCACATGTATTTGGCTGCAGCTCAGCGGAAGAGAGCAGGGCCATTTTTCTTGTCAAAACGCCTGGCTAGGCAAATATGGTAGTTTGTTTGAGCACAATGGACAGGAGCTGTGTGGACCCCAGGACTTACCAGGTGCAACTTGTCCCCCTCAACCCACTGCCTCCAGCCGCGGTTCTTCTTCTCCCCCTTCTGCACACACACGAGGACATCACCTTCCCAGGTCACCAGGGTCTGCAGTGACAGATTCACAGGCAAATCAAACGTATGGCTTTGTGGCACCGAACAAACCCAAATCTGTAGCTGCAATTCCTGCAGCCCTGCCGGGACTCTTGCTTGCCCACGGGGTAGAACTATCAGCCTGGGCCAAGCCATGGTCTTTCCAATCTCATTTCCACCTACGGTACACACTCCACTCCAGCCAAACCAGTTTATTGTGGCTTGTTGACTCCCATGTGAGGGCTCCTTAGTTCCATTCTCTTTTAAGGAATTCTACTCTCCCATTAATCAGTGGGGGGTAAGATGATAAATTGGACTATATGCCAATGTAAAATATCTGGAAGGGAGAAAATACCACAAAGCCAATAGATAAATAACCAACTGGGAAATAAAATTTTAACACCTGATTTCTTTATATATAAAGAGCTCCTGTAAATAAATAAGAAAAAGATAATCGACCTAATAGGAAAATCAACAAAAGACATAAACCAGCAGCTTGCAGAAAAGAAAAAAAAGCATAACAGATGACTTTTAAATGTAAGAAAAGATATTCAGCGTCACTTATAATACGAGAAATGCAAATTACGACAGTTTCTCAGATACATCACATGGTTAAAGATCAAAGTGTTTGGTAATATACTGAACCCCAAAAGCACTCAAATCCATGTGCATGTATTTACAATTTCTACAACTTCCCAAACTCCTCCTCCTTCTGTGTCTCTGCCTTTTACCTCTCCCAATACCTGCCTAAGGTCCCTGGGTGGCGCTAACGGTTTACAATAGACTACTGACATAAAGCTTGGGGATTTGAACCCACCCATCAGCACCACAGAAGAAAGACCTGGTGATCTGCTTCTGTAAAGATTACAGCAAGAAAACTCTGGAGCAATACTAATCTGGAGCACGTGGGATTGCAATGAGTCAGAATGGACTAGACGGTAATGGGTTTAATGCCTGCCTTGGAGTCCCTGGATGGTGCAAACAGTTAATGCACTCAGCTGCTAGCCAAAAGGTTAGAAGTTTGAACCCACCCAGAGGTGCCTCAGAAGAAAGGCCTGGCGATCTACTTCCGAGAAATCAGCCATTGAAAACCCTGTGGAGCACAGTTGTACTCTGACACGCAGGACGTCGCTATGAGGCAGAGTAGACTTCAGGGCAACTGGTTAGTACCTGTGTTGGTATAATCTGCACTGTCTCCAGGTGGCCCTGCAGGGTTACTACCTCTGTACGAAATTAGACTCACACATCACCTCCTAAGGTGGTCAGGTCATTCCCATCCAGAGAATGGCTTTCTGTCTGTGCCGTGCTTTCTCAGGCCTGACCCTGGTGCTGGTTGATTTTCTTCCAAGTCTGGGCAAACCGTATTCTGCTTCTATGAACAATATTATGTGACGGACCAGATGTTACTTTCCTCTAGATCTTGTAACCGTGGTTGGTGATAGACTGGCCTGTGCGTTTTTTTCACTGTCCTTGTACTTGTGGGTCCATAAATATATATATATTTTTTTGGTACAAGTCTGTTTTCTACAGATTGTTAAGTCTACCTATTTCTAAAATAATATTTGACCTTGACCCTATTATATATTTTATGTACAATTTTATTCCTCCTCCTTTTACTCCCTGATGCCTCTCAGCATTGTTTGTTACCGCAAAGGACTGGAAGCCTCGTAAATTCTGTCAGTGGGTGGCTGGTTAAATATGGTGTGGTTCATCCTTGCTAGGCAGCCATGGAAAGGAGGCAGCAGTTCTCCACTTACGGAGAAGACCAGTCTCCATGGTGTATTGTTTAAGTTAAAAAAACAAGGAGCAGAGCCTTGTGCACAAAACGGGCAGGGGTCGGTTGCATGCATACATTTGTACATGCTCTCTGCAAGAAGGTAAGGGAAACCCGTAACAGTGACGGTCTCCAGAGAGGGAACTGACGGCTGGGGGCAAGGATGGGAAGGAAACTTAACTTTTTTACTGTTTTAATTTTTTTAACCGTTTGTGTGTATTATTGTTGTTCGTTGCTGTCCAGTTGGCTCTGACTCAAGGCGACCCCGTGTAGAACAGAACAAAGTGCTGCCCTGTCCCACACCATCCTCAAGGTCATCCGCATACTTGAGTTCATTATTGCCCTCCAACCCAGGGGGCTCATCTTCCAGCACTATATCGGACAGTGTTCTATTGTGATTCATAGGGGTTTCACTGGCTAATTTTCAAAAATAGATTACCAGGCCTTTCTTCCTAGTCTGTCTTAGTCTGGAAGCTCTGCTAAAACTTGTCCACCATGGGTGACTCTGCTAGTACAAGTAGTCCCCAGCTTACAATGGGGTTCCATTTTGACGACTCCCTTGTAAATTAGTTCTGATGTAAGTCAAACACCTCTTTGTTTTCATTATTATTGCCTTTTATTAGTAGTATCTTTATAAATCCAATTTTTGAACACCTGCAAGTGAACCTATGAGAATGATAATATCAGCAAATTACACACTCCAACATTGTATTTATTTAGTATAAACTAATGATAAGATGTACCAAAAAAAAAAAAAAAAGACGGTGGTAAGTGCGATCCGTCATGATTTGAATACATTGTAAATCGGAGACTACCTGTATTTGAAATAACGGTGGCATAGCTTCCAGCATCATAGCAACACGCAAGCTGCCACAGTATGAAAACTGACAGACAGGTTGTGATTGCATGTATTACTATCCCCTAAATTAATTCTAAAATAAAATTCTACATGTTTTCTAAAGAAAAAATAAGCCTTCTCCTCCTTCAGGGCCATCCTAAGCCTCACATCTTTGAATGCCTCTAAGAAGTTCAATTCAAAGAACATTCTTGCTCTTCTGGGAGGGAGAAGTTGCCTGGAATGTTCCCTTGCTGTTGCCAACATCGACCCTGGACTCTGAGTTCCCTCCCAAATAGATATGAAAGCCTGGAAGGCAAGGACTTCTGTCCCTCCCACCCCATATTGCCTTACACATCATGGGAACCAAATGCATGTTTACTGAATTAATGTCTGTCTCCTCCAGTAAACTATAAGCTCCATGGAAGAAGAGTCCAGGTCAGCTGTCCATTCTTCGCCCCTAGATTCAGCCTAGTGTCCAGCACATACCAGCTGCTACTGAATATTGTTGAATGAATCCATGCTTGAATGATTTTATTGAAACAGAATCTTAAGGTAAATCCACAGAAAGAAATAAATGAGCATGTGTATTCTTGAAAAATGATAAAAAAACAAACAAAAAATCAAACCCACTGCTGTCAAGTCGATTCTGACTTATAGGACCCTATACGAAAGAGTAGAACTGCCCATCTTTCTCCTGCAGAGTGGCTAATGGGTTCGAACTGCCAGCCTTTTGGTTAGCGCTTTAACCACTGTGCCACCAGGGCTCCTTTCAATAATGATAGTTGTTAACAATGCAGCCAGACTCCCTGTCTTCGTTTCTGTGGTATCACCAGAGTGCATGCATGTCTATCTATGTGGACGCTATGATAATTGTCCATCTACGTGGCTGTCTTTCCACGAGGCTGAGGGCAGGAAATGGGGGTCTGATTCATCACTTCATCTCTAGTTCCTGACACTGGCCTGGCATGTAGTAGGGGCTTAGTAACTTTTGTGGAAGAAAGGAAGGAGAAAAATGTTAGTGCACAGGGGCCTGTCCTAATATTTTATTTTAGTAATCTTTATTGAGTAGCAAGATTAAAAGTTATTCTGACCCCAGAGTAAACTGGTTATCAGTGAATCATGGTAATACCTACCATATTATAGCCTGACTCCTCCATAAAACAGACAGGGAGAAGCAGAGAGAAGAGAGTGGCTGAAAGAACTAGACTTGCCCAATTCAATTTGCTTTTCATTGGTGCCCTTCATCCCTGTATCAGAGGAGGCTTTAAAGAGGCCCAATTGCCTTAAAAGATCCAGAGGTTGAAGATACGGATTTAAGCAAGGAAAGCCACGACTTCTGAGTCAGGGGATGAAGAGGGAGTGCATTCCAAGGATCCTTGGAACAGGCTTGCACGAGGCATAGAAGGAAGCTGTGCCCACACTGATGTGCAGGGCACCAGGAAATCTTTCCATCCCCTATTGCAGTGTCCAAAATTACCATCATTTAAAACAGCCGTTTGGTGGTAAAATTAGATACAAGTACTGTATTGGTGTTAAATTTATAGAAGTTGATAACTACACTGTGGTGATAGAAAAAAATATCCTAATTCTTAAGAAACACATTCTAAATTATTTAGGGGGTAAAGCACCAAATTTTCAGAAAATAAACACACACACACACACACACACACACACACACACACACACACGTATTAGAGAGAGAGCCTGTACAAATAAGCAAATAAAGCAAATAAGGTAAAATGTTAGTAATAGGTGACTCTGGGTGAAAGTTATATGGGTGTTCTTTGTTATATGCTTGCAACATTTCTGTATATTTGGAATCACTCGCAAATAATTTTTTTTTTAAAGGAAGAGTCCTTTAAATCAAAAGCATTGGAGGATACTATCACTTGTTGCCTCCAAGTCTATTCTGACTCATAGTGACCCTATAGGACAGAGTAGGACTACCCCATAGGGTTTCCAAGGCTGTAATCTTTACGGAAGATTAAAGACTGCCACATCTTTCTCCCAAGGAGCCGCAGGTGGGTTGAACTGCTGACCTTTTGGTTAGCAGCCGAGTGCTTTAACCACAGGGCCACTAGGGCTCCTTAAAACAAAAACAAACCCATTGCGTGCAGTCAATTCTGACTCATAGCAACACTATAGAATAGAGTAGAACTGCCCCATGTGGTTTCTAAGGAGCAGCTGGTGGATTTGAACTGCCAACTGTTTGGTTGGCAGCCAAAGGCTTAACCACTGCACCACGAGGGCTCCTTGGAGGACCCTATTAGGGTGCCTGCTCAGTAAACACCCGCGCTCAGGCAAGACTTTTCCTTCTGCCTGCAGTGCCCTGTGCTGTCCTCCAGCAATCCCTGAGTGCCTCCTCCTCCTGGCAGTCTCCCCTGACTACCTGGCAGCCTCCTCTGGCCTCCCACGTCTCTTCTGGACACCACACTGGCATTTTTGGCTCTGACTGCCATCATCTATATCTGCTTTTTCCTGCCCTTGCTCTCTACCCCAATTTCAATTACTTAGTCTTTAAATTGAGATATAATTCAGGTACCATGAAGTTCACCCTTTTAAAGTGTACAATTCAGTAGTTTTTCATACATTCATAAGGTTGTACAACCATCACTAGTATCTAATTCTAGAACATTTTCACCACCCCCAAAAGAAACCCAGTGCCCATTAGCAGCCACATCCTGTTTTCCCCTGTCTCAACCCCTGGCAACCAGTAATCTGCTTTCTGCCTCTGTCGATTTGCTTACTCTGAACATTCCATGTAAATGGAATCATACAATACGTAGCCTTCTTGTGCCTGGTTTCTTCTAGTTAGCAAAGTGTTTGCAAGGTGCATCCACACTGTAGCATGAATCAGTATTTCCTTTCTTTCTATTGGATAATATTCTACTGTATGGATATGAATTACTCCTTTTCACTTTATCTTAGGGTAGCTTGCATATTTTGAAAACCCTGTGGAGCAGTTCTACTCTGATACACATGGAACTGCCATGAGTCAGAATCGACTCAACAACAATGGGTTTTTAGTTATGCATATATTGAAAGAGGCTTTAAACCCTCTTAGGAAGTTAGGAGTATATATATATGATGTGCAGGAAGGCAGAAGAGGGTCCCCAGGCCTCCCAGAGAGGAGTTGACCCCATAGTCTGTGTGGTTTCATTATTCCTGCTTTGCACCTAACAGAGAATGGGGCTCTATAGGCTCCTGTTAGGCCTCTGCTGCACACCCACCTCTCCTCCAAATCAGCTGAATGGGAGTTTTTGGAGGGGTTCACGAGAGTGACCAAGGGCTGAGAAGTAGAGCCCTGGAGAACCAGAGTGAGGAGTCCTATATACAGGCACATGCACACGTGGCCTGCAGCCCAGTGTGGACAACAGAAATTTATCAGAGAGACAGAGTCACCCGGTCTCTGGCATCTTCTTCCAGCTGAAGGAGTCCAGTTAAGTTACAGGAAATCGATAGCACCGAGGGCACCCGCTCTGTGCTGTGATTCTCATGGGAACCAGCCCTTTGCTGGAGGCTAGGCAAGCTCTGTCCTGGGTATTCCTCAGCCCCAGTTAGTGCTGTGCGTGTGTGAGTGTGTGTCTCTGTGTGTGTGAGTGTGTCAGTGTGTGTGTCTGTGTATTGGCCTTGGCTATTTGCTGCAGGCAAAGAGAGACAAGATACGGACAAGGAGATTCTCTCTCTCTGCAGAGTTACCGGCTGATTTTGGAGAGAGGACCTGGCTCAGTGGGGAATGAGCAGGGAGAGGCAGAGGAGGGGTAGGTGTTAGCAGATGGAATCATTTATGGGTCAAGAAGGGTTGGAAGGACATGACATATTTCAGGAAAAGTGAGTTCCCCACCATGAAAGATGATCAAAGAACAAGTCAGAGGGGACCAAGCTGCTTTTCAAGAGCACATACACAACTCAGACTGAAGGGTGAGGGAAAAGGAATCCTTTTGAACCGATTTGGTTAGAACAGCAAAGTGCTACAAAAATTCTGAGGCAAATTTTCCCCTCACTGCTGGCGTCTGACGGATTGGCCTTTCAGCTGCACAGTTCAGAAAAGCCCCGTCTATCCATCAACCCCTTGGAGAGAGATTCTACAAGTGGATGGCACAGGTTTGGGGAGCATGTGCTTTCTCTCCAGGACCACTCTGAGGAAGGTATTTCCAAAGCGCCTCCCATTTCCTCACTTTTCTTTAGCAAAGAACTCTCAATATAACTCAGCCTTGACTTGATGGCTGAGATCATCAATGTTTCAGGACAACTTGATCGAGAAGTAAAATGTATCCCCCCCTTAGCCTTAGACTCAACACCAAAGAGTGAAAACAGCTTTTCCTCTCCATCCCAAGAGCGTAGCCAGTGCTCATGTCCCTAGCTTTAGGGGAGAGTTGAGACTTCTGATTTTGAGAGATCTCCTGGAAGAGAGATCAAAACCAAACCCTTTGCCATTGAGTCAATTCAGACTCATAGCGACCCTATAGGCCAGAGCAGAGCTGCCCCATAGGGTTTCCAGGCCTGTAATCTTTATGGGAGCAGATTGCCATATCTTTCTCCCGAGGAGCAGCTGGTGGGTTCGAACCACCCACCCTTTGGTTAGCAGCCGAACACTTAACCACTGCACCACCGGGACTCCTGGGTGAGAGAGTTCTGAAGGTGGGAAGAGTGGGGCTTATAGGGAAAAGGAAGGTTCTTGAGTGGGAGGATCTGCACCTCCTTCCTTGTGATGCCCCAAGGGGCTGGCCCTTTGCTGGCAGGTGATAGCATGTATCTCAGCCCTTCCCTCCCTCAGCTTAGGAACACAGGGTCTGGTGGGTGAGGCTGGCATGGAGAGGGTGGGTGCAATGAGTGTTCCAGCTGTCTACCCTTTCCTCATATAAACCACACGGGCATGGACAGTGAGAGATGGATGGTAAACACGATCAATGACTAACTGGAAACCTTCCAGTATTCCTGGACTGTGTAATCCCTGGGGTTCTTGTATGATGCTAAAGGCGGGGGATCCTTAAATACGACTGCCATCGCGTCGGCTCCTGACTCACGGCGACCCTGTGTGTTACAGAGTACAACTGCTCCACAGAGTTTTCTTGGCTGTAATCTTTAGGGAAGCAGTTCACCAGGCCTTTCTTTCACAAAACAGCTGGGTGGGTTCGAACCATCAACCTTTAGGTTAGCAGCTGATTGCAAACTGTTCGTGCCACCCAGGCACCTCTGCAAGTTACTAGTACTAGATAAGTCCCGACTTCATTTATTCTGGAGTCCCTGGGTGGTGCAAACAGTTAATGAGCTTGGCTGCTAACCAAAAGATTGGAGATTTGAGTCCACCCAGAGGTGCCTCGGAAGAACAGCCTAGTAATCTACTTTCAGAAAAAAAATCAGCCATTGAAAACCCTGTGGACAGAGTTCTGCTCTGATACACATGGCGTTTCCACAAGTCGGAGCTGACTCGATGGTAACTGGTTTCAGTCTGCTGACTTTTTTGTTCAGTTTGCATAGCACTTTAAAAAAGTTAAATCAGTTGACATCATCTAAAATTGAGATATTTCTTATAAAAATATCTGAATTCTAACTTCTTTTGAAAAGAAAAAAATCCAGCACCCTGAGGCTCTCGTTCTTGCATAGCAATGCTTAGTTGGAGCTGAGAAGCGACAACCCCTTTAGATGAAGCTATCCTCTCCCCTTCACTACGGTCGCCAGCACTGTCTACAGTATTTCACCTTGTTCTCCTCACCTTGCCTGCTTGGCCCATGTCTGTATGTGAATTTGGGCCCCCGGCCCTAGATCCCGGGAGTCCTGGTGGCCAGGTGGTAAAGCACTGGGCTGCTAACGGAAAGGTAGGTGGTTCAAACCCACCAGCTGCTCTGTGGGAGAAAGATGTGGCAATGTGCTCCCATAAAAATGATAGCCTTGGAAACCCTATGGGGTAGTTCTGCTCTGTCCTGTAGGGTTGCTATGAGTCAGAATCGAATCGATGGCAACGGGTTTGGTTTGGTTTGGGCTGATCCTAAGTCCTAAAAACTCCAGATCCTTTCATCCTTCCTTTGCTTATAAGCTTAGTGCAGAAGCCAGTTGGCCTCTTCTTACTAAACCTTCAATAATTGCTTGCTGCCAGCATCATTAAGTTCATTCTGGTCCCCCTTTCCTGACCCCTCCCAGGTTGTTTCTGTCATTTTTTCATTGTGAAGCCAAATAGCTGCCCCTGCACAGCGTACAAGTGAAAACGCCAGCACAGGTGGGTACCTTCACGTGCCGGTTGTCCAGGCCCTTTGTGTACTCGTCAAACTCCACTCCGACGGTGAAATCCACGTTGTAGTTGCGGAACGTGCTGTTGGTTTTCGTCTTGAAGTTATCACCGTTTTGATCAATGATCTTTGTCTGAGTCAGAGATAGTGCGATCTTGCGGGTGCCAAAATCAATATCTGTTGGCAGAGGGAGTTGTGGAGGTTATGATGTGCTCAGCCAGACTCATTCATTTCTTTAACAAGACCAAACATTCAGGACCACAGACACAGATCACAGGCAAGCCATGTTTCTTAGCTCAAGTGGGAGACAAGAGTTGTCTTACACGTGGCTGATTTGGGCATCTCTGCCAATTGCCTGGAAACCTAGGAGTCTCTAGGAGCCTCTCCAGGAGCCCTGATGGGAGCGGAAGGTAGTGGGCAGGGCTCAGCCCTGAGCTGTACCTGCCCATTACACACACACACACCCCCACACACACACCAGACACTCATACACACATACACACACACAGATACGTACACAGACAGACACACATACTTACACACGCAGACACACATGAACAGACACATGGACACTCATAAAAAGACACAGATGCACACGTTCACACACACAGACACACACACATTTACATATGCAGACACACACACTAATACGCACAGGCATACACCCACACCCAGACACAGACACACACAGACAAAGACACACATAAACATATACACACAGATACACATACAAATACCCACACGGACACACTCATACACACACACAAACTCACAGACACTCATACACACAGTCACACAAACTCACACACACCTATACTCACACACAGACACACACACATTTACATATGTAGACACACACACTAATACGCAAGGCATACACACACACCCAGACACAGACACACACAGACTGACAAAGACACACATAAACATATACACACAGATACACATACAGATACCCACACGGACACACTCATACACACACACAAACTCACACACACACACACACACACACACACACACACACACACACACACACTTCC
>NW_004444068.1:4950669-4976586 GCF_000243295.1 Trichechus manatus latirostris | reverse complement strand
CACACACACACACACACACACACACACACACACACACACACACACACTTCCACCCCAGCAGCTCCATTCTATCTATTTGACATGTTGGACTTCCGCTGACGGTTTCTCTCAACAAAAAATTTTATGGTTTAAAAGAAAAAAAGACTTCGTTTGGAAACCACCAGTCTAGGTCATGAGTAAAGGTGAAACTTTTGTTAATGACCACAGCAGGGAAGAATTGTTACAAACCATTTCTAAAGCACATTAGAGGCTTACTGAGCTAGACTGTTCTGCCTCAGTTCAGCCCTCAGTACAGTTTTAGAGATATTCTAGGGCCTTCATAAACACCTGCTCAGTGATTTCTTTCGTTGTCTTTAAGGAAAAGGTTCATAATTGCTTGTTGTTATTATGGAAGTTTTCAAAACAAAAGAAGAGAGAAGAGTACAACAAACACCACATACCTATCACCCAGATTCAGCAGTTATGGAGATTTGCCACATTTACTCTACCTACATCTTTTCTTTGCCTTGATTTTTTAATGTAAACCTTATTCATTTCTTAGAGACTAAACCAACAACAACAAAACTCAAACCTATTGCCACTGAGTTCATTCCGACTCAAAGTGACCCTATACGACAGGGTAGACCTCCTGCTCCATAGGGTTTCCAAGGAGCAGCTGGTGGATTCAAACTGCTGAGCTTTTGGTTAGCAGCCTGAGCTCTTAACCACAGAGCAACCAGGCCTCCTCTCAGAGACTAGTAGTAAGTAAAAGAAAATGTTCCCTTTAACAGGAGTGTTTCATTTCCTAAGCTTTACATTTTGCAACTAGAAGCTAAGTGCTGAGCCCACTTACCTGCTAACTTCTGATTGTGCCTAAAATGCCCCCCAAGCCAAAAAGCCATGGTCTTGTGGAGTAGATCTAGAAACAGGATAATTCTAGAGTTGTTAAGTTTCTATCCTTACTAGGAACACCATTAAGCACTAGGTCTTTAGCCAAATCATGTTTGCCCACCTTTCTGCCTGTGAATTCTCCAGCTATCTTTGGGTGCCAGTCTGAAAACTTTACATTTCCTTTTAAAAATCCATTTAGCAACACCAGTTGCTTTCAAACACTGAGACTGATTCTATTATAATCCAAGGGATGCTAATGACCTCAAGATTAAGGACTGGTCAAATTCATTGAGTGCTGTTTCTCTGAGAATTCCAGTCCCATCTCTACGGTACGTGACTAAACTTCATAGTGTGCTGTCTGGTGGGGGGTACGTACTATTGTGTCCATGAGGGAGTCTGGCAGATGTCAACAGTTCCAGTCAGCTTGGAGCATTAACGCCTTGCTGCCCGTGTCCCACCCTGCCTTCTGTTGCCTTCATCCTCTCTGCCCATTTCCTCTCTGTCCTTCTTATCTCTCCTTGGTTACTATCACTTCCCTTTCCCAGCCAGGAGAGGCCCAAGCTGGCCACTTGAACCTTATTTTGGGCCCGTGGTTTGGCCACAGCTGGGAACCTACAACAGAATCATGTCCGCATGGCAAAGGGTCCTAGCTGGACCCTAAACTGTACAAAGTCAGTTTTGAACATAGAAGAATACTTTTAAGCAACATTAGCTAGCCCAGGAGGTACAAGGATTACATACCTTTATCTGAAGTTGAAAAGAGAAATGGGTTCGAGCCGTCAGCAGCTGGTGCGTGAGTGGCAGTGCCCGGCTCACCTATCTGTTGGACACCAGCCATGTAAGAACTTACCAATGGGTCCCAAAGCTGACTGCCCATCAGGGTCACCTGGTAAGATGTTGAAGCTACAGATTTCCAGGCCCTAACCCAGACCCAGAATCTGTGGGTGGTAGAGCCCAGTGGTTTTAGATCTTGGGCTTTCTCTTAGGGGGCTATTTGTAGAAAGTGTTCTATGGTCTAAAAAAATTGAAAACCACTGTTTAAGCACCTACTTTTCATCGCATAGGTGATGTAAGGGAGGCCCAGGGAGACTAAGTGACTTGTCTAAGCATACACCGCTGAAGCAGCAATCACAAAGGTTTGGCAATTAGATGGATCACTTGGGAGGAGAAAACAGTGGTTTTGAGCTTGCGTGTCTGAGGTGAGAACCAGGGAAGTAAAAAAGAGAACTAATTTAAAAAAGGAGAGAGAGAGAGAACTAATTTTAGGGGAAAGTTAGTGAGCTGAGTTTTAGGTAAAGTGAATCTGGGGGACCCTTAATAATATTTGGGGCAACAAGACACTCCTTCGAACCAACCAGGAATGGTGCCCCATGGTGGAAACTCCCTTGGGAAATGTTGCTCACTTCATTCTCCTAACAAACCCAAGAGGTATATTATCTCCAGTTTACCAATGAGGAAACTGGCTCAGAGAAGTGGTGCCATTTTTCCTGAGTTATATAGTGAGGCAGTGGTAGAGATGGTTCTTGAACTCTGGACAGTCTGACTCAGGGCCCGCACAGTGTTCCATCACCTCTGGGCTGGCCTATCTCCAGAACGTCAGAGTGCCCCAGTTTGTGCATTTTCCATGGCTGCCTGAGATACTAGTAGCTTCTGACTCTTCTTTACATTTCCCCTGGAGCCACAAAGACTTCTAGATCAAATTGGATGAGTCCTCCCTGTTTGGGATTGTTTATATTTGCTTCTGCAAACTGTCTCCACCAAATAGCAATTGTTTTCTAGGCCCTAGGCTCTATATAATAAGTCAGGGCTGGAGCAATCATACTCCAACCCTTTATATTCTTTGACAGCTCACTTAGCTTCGCCTCCCTGGCTTGTGCAGCATACCCAAGCCACCCAGCCTGCAGGCCATGGGATAGAGAGTGAAATCAATGCTCTCTCTGTTGCCCTTTGTGCTGTGAACACTTCTAAGCTTCTCAGCCAGTGTTCACAGAGCCCAGGGTTCCCCACTGTGTTTGCCACCGGACTCTAGCTCCATAGGCTGTTTGGTGGTCCAAAAAAAATGGGCTCATGATCAACTAAGTTTGGGAAATGTAGAATTAAAACTAAGAGAGGCTGGTTTCTGGCCTGAAGAACTTCACAGAGCCTTTAACATAGGAAAGATATTTTGTAACTCCAAGAAGGGGATATAAAACGCAGATTTTCCTAATCTTTTGTGTTTTCAGAACTCCTTTCATGATAGGACATCCAGCTGGCTGAGTCTTCCACGAAACACAGTATGGAAAGCTCGATGAGCCTGTTTCTGAGGCTTTGATCACAGCCACCTTGAACCTGCAATCATGGAAATGTTTCCTGCATCATCTTTCTCCCCTTAGGCAACTGCTGGCGTATTTGGAAGGGAAAAGACTAGACAGGACCATGTGGTCAAGTATTTCTGACTTAAAAACGGATCTTTCCCTAAAATTCCTATTGTTAGTTGCCATGGCGTCGATTCCAACTCATGGCAAACCCATGTATTACAGAGTAGAAAAGCTCCTTGGGGTTTTCTTGGCTGTAATCTTTATGAGAACAGATCAACAGGCCTATCTTCCACTGTACAGCTGGGTGAGTTTGAACCACCAACCTCAGGTTAGTAGTAGAGCACAAACTGTTTGTGCCTCCTAACCAAAAAAACTAAATCCATTTTCATTGAGTTGATTCCAACTCATAGCAACCCTATAGGACAGAGTAGAACTGCCCCCTACGGTTTCCAGGGAACAGCTGGTGGATTCAAACTGCCGACCTTTTGGTTACCAGCCGAGCTCTTAACTACTGCACCAAAAGCCACTAAAGAATGCCCTCCCTATTCTGAGTCAGTATAAACACATGCTTGTGGCAGGCGGAGTAGCTAGAAAGAAGCTAACATGTCACACTTAGACTTGAATTATTTCTGTCCTTCCACCCCAGAGACACAGACTAGCAAGTTAGGTGACATACGTGAGTCTAACTTCAGTCCCTCCACTGGCCACTTGGATTTAGATCTAGAAGCAGCAGAGACCATCGGCCTTAGGTGGAGCTCTTACTAACCACATCAGATTGTTGTTAGGATTACATTTGGCGGTGTTTGTATAGAGCTTTGCGCAGTGGCTGGTGGCTTGTGGTCACTCCTTAAATTGTAGCTGCCATCTTCATCATCATCATCATTATTATGCTCCCTGGTCTCACAGGTGACTTTCCTTGGAATACTTGGCATTTCCTCAGAGACTCCCTGTACGTTGTTCCCTGAGTCCATGGCCCTCTGCTCCCGGCTCTCCAAATCTCATAAGGTCCAGCTCCAGCCTTGCCTACTTCTTCACCAGCTATCCAGACCACAGGAGACATGATCTAGCATTTTCTTCTAACTTTTTCCTTCCTTCATAGTCTCACTTCTGTAAGGACAAGAACAAAGCTGTTTCCTTACTCCGTATCCCGCATAGAACCAGGCCCAAGGCTGGGCACATAGTAGGTGCTGAGAAATACGTGTGGATTGGTTGTTGCAAGCAGCATGGTCTAAAACAGTTCTTTTCAAGGTGAGGTTCCTGGCTCAGCAGCATCAGCAGCACCTGGGAACCTGCTAGAAATGCAAATTCTGGGGCCCACTCCAGACCTACAGAAGCAGAAGCTCTGGGGGTGGAGACCTGCTTGTTTTTACAAGCCTTCCAGATGACTCTATGCACACTAAAATTTAGAATTACTAGAATAAAGGAATGAGGGTAAGGGGCAGACCCAGGTATAAAGCTTGCCTCTGAATTTCCCAGCTATGTGACCTCAGAAAAGTCATTTCCCTTTTCTGAGTGTTTTCTCATGGTAAAATCGGGGGAAAAAATCCTCACTTCATAGGGTTATTTACGGTGAGGATTTGGCAACAATGGTTGTAATATGCTTTACACAGTGCCAAGGACCTTGTGGGTATTCAACGCACTTTGATTTCTACCTCTTGGCTGGCCTTGATTGTTTGGGTCAAACAGTGATCAGAGCAGGATCCAGCCCAGGTGAAATATTCAGGTCACATTTATACATCTCTCTAGCCATCTGTGACTCCATGTAGTCCAAGGCGCCTGGACGCTGAAGGAGCAGTCAGAATGGCAGCTGACCCACTCCCTCACTCTCAAGGTCTTGGCTGGTCACATGGGCATTTTATCCAGCCCGGTGGAATATTTCTCTGCACTGACAGGCTTCATTGGGTAGTTTGGCTGATGGGTAGAAACAGCATTGGCTCCTGGTACAGCCCTCTGTGCTGAGCCCTAAGCTGTGCTAAACCATGCTACTGGAATCCTAGGTGGGGGCGGGATAAGAAAATCCTGTTGTTGGTAGCTGCCATCGAGTATGTCCCTGACTCATGGTGACCACATGCACAACGGAAAGAAACTCTGCCGGATCCTGTACCATTCCCATGATTGGTGGCGGATTGGGCCATTGTGATCCAATGGTTCATTGGCTGATTTTCAGAAGTAGATGACCAGATCTTTCTTTGTAGTCCATCTTAGTCAGAAAGCTCCACTGAAACCTGTTCAACATTACAGCAACACACAAGTTTCCCCTCACAGATGAATGGTGGCTGCACATGAGGTGCATTGGCTGGGAATCCAACCCTAGTCTCCTGCATGGGAGGCAAGAATTCTACCACTGAGCCACCACTGCCGTCAGGAAAACCATCGGCACCTATGAACCAAATGAAGCAAAGGGGAAGCCTCCAGGCAAACCCACCGAGGAAGAACTGGAAATGATAGCGAGATTAGAACTGACCTGTCCCCCAGAGGGCAAGTCTATTTTCACTCTATGGGGGTGAAAATCGAGGCTCATAGAAGTTAAGTGGTGGACTCAGTCACCCAGGTCGGGGTAGGGCTGCTGACAATTTCTTTACATATAATTCTGTCTGCCATACACAGCTAAGGCTCTCCTAATACAAATTACTGCTTGTCCCTGGTTGCTTGGAAAGGTAGATCACAGCTTAAAATGTGTATTGCTGGGAGAACTGGTTTATCCTGGAAATGTCAGCCCTAGTCAATTTTCCTGACCAGTGCTGGGGGAATCTTATTAAGGGCTCTATGCAAATGGGTCAAGCATTGCTTATCCTCTGGATTGAAAAATGGCTTGGCCTCTTGGTCACCCTTTAGCATTTACACAGGCTACTTAATCACGTAGCCTCCGCTCTACCCCAGGGAAGGGAGCCAAATGTTCTGTTGGTGGATTCGTGGTATTTCTACTCAAAAGGAAGGGTTTAACTTCAGCTGTAGAACACGCGCACACACACAGACACACACACACACACACACACACACACACACGTAGAGATTACAAAAATATTTCCTCTTTGTACTTTACAGAGAAAATTATTTTCCTGATATGGTATTTTAAGTCCAGGGTTATCAAGTATGTTTTATCTGCTTTTCTGGATTAAAGGTATTTCCAAGCCTGATTTATAGCCAGGTGAAATGAATTTCTATCTTGGATAAAAGGATCCAAAGGCAAACTGTTTCCGAATGATATATATATATAGCTTGTAACTGATGCAAGGGAAAAAAAAGAACAACACTGAAGTGACTTTATTAAAACCTACTTTCCATAACTGCATTTTGAACAATGCAAGCCATAAAGTTGAAATATGAGTATGCCACCCAACATTAAAATGCTTTGTAATGCGCTTGTGAAAAAAGCTAAAGTTGCAGGCTAAAAGGGCAGGCACTCTTTGTAAGTTAAAGAGCAGAGATGCACAGGTATTCCTTATAAGAATCTGAGACCCACGCAAAGTGCAGCTCCGATGGGCTTCAAACCTGGACTCCTTAATTTTCAAATCATCAGTGCTCTTAGGCCATTGTGAGAAGCAGAGTGGAAGAGCAATCTTCTCCTTTTTTCCATGCCATTTCTTTCTCCAGATAACACAGTGAGAGAGGAATTAGACTGGCTGTTGCCTACCTCCACCTCTCATCCCCTAATGGACATCCCCAACTATGTTTAAAACTTTCCCTAGCCACCAGGGGCAGGCTGGAGACCCAGGGTACCGCCCTGCATGCCTTGCACTATTTTGCTTCCTCACCCCATAGTCTAGGACCCACCACTGGGGGTCAGGGTGGAGGTGCTGACAATGTGTACAAGAGGAGACCCACGGAAAGGGATGACACCTGCCTTCACCTGATCTGCTTCTACCCCCAGCACTTTCCCCATTCAATAGTCCAACCAGGTACCACATGATTCAAGTAAAGACTTTGGCAGTGTGCATAACTTCATTGGCATGTGAGCATCAGCAGGAATCCAAATTTTGTGAAACCAATTCCTCCTTGGGTCATCAGGCAATTATGTGTTTGTTTATTTTTCTTTCTTTCTTTCTGAGCGCCCTACCTGTCTACTTTGGATACCCCCATCCTGATAAACTTTGCTAAGAATGAAGCTCCTCATTCCCTACCCTGACCTAGAACAGTGCTATGGAAAGAGCTTGGGTGTTAGAGGCAGACAGAGCAAGCTGCTTTGTGACTGCCACCATTTCCCAGTCACAAGCGATCCCTAGCAAGCCCCTCTGCTTCTCTCAGCTTCAGATTCCTCACCCCATAAAATGGAAAAGATTCCTACTGTGTTCATCCCTGACTACACCCTGAGCTCTGGATTTTAGAGCAACGTGCCAATTTTAATGCTCCACTTGGATATGTAATGGGCATCTGAAACCAAAATATGCAAAACACTTTTCTTGATTCATTCCCCCGTGCCCAGTATCCACCTCTTCCCAAACTCACTCCTCCGTATCTTCTCTGTTTCAGCCAATGGGGCCACCATCTTCCCAGTTATTCAGGCTAACACCTAGGAGCCATCTTTGACTCCTCCATCTCCTCTTGCTTCGTATTTAATTCATCTGCAAGCTCTGTTGGCTTTATCTTCAAAACATATGCTGAATCCATCCTCTCTTCTCTAGCCCTATAGGTATCACCCTAGCCCAAGCCACTGCCATTTCTTGCCTAGACAACACAGCAGCCTCCTAATGGGCCTCCTTGCTTCCAGTCTTGCTTTCCTTGCCTTCCTATGATTCATTCTCCACTCCATAGCCTGGTTGTTGTTGTTGTTAGGTGCTGTCGAGTCGGTTCCAACTCATAGTGACCCTGTAGGACAGAGTAGAACTGCCCCATAGGGTTTCCAAGGAGAAGCTGGTGGATTCGAACTGCCAACCTTTTGGTTAGCAGCTGGAGCTCTTAACCACTGTGCCACCAGCATTCCCTCCATAGCCTTAGTGATCCTTAAAGAATATATACAAGATAGACTAAGTCTTTCCATCATAAAGCCTTGTGTGGTCTGATCTTGGCCCACATTTCCATTCTCATCCACTCCCTCTCCTTCCCCTATTCACTACACTCAACACACACCAGCCTTCTTGTGTTTCTCAAACACACTCAAAGCCTTTTGCACTTGCTGCCCCCTATGCCCAGAACAATACTTCTCAGCATTCAAGCCTTAGCTTAAATGTCACCTCTTCAGACAGCCTTCCCTGACCACCAACCACTCTCTACCCCATTATTCTTTTTATTTTCTTTAAAGAATTTACTACAGCCTGAAATAATCTCAATCTGTTTGTTGTCTCTCTAGCTAGCAGGGAAACTCCATAAGGGCAGGGAACATGTAGTCTCCTTCACCAATACATTGCCAATGTTGAGAATACTGCCTGGCGTGTTACAGGTGCCTAATACACTTGTTGAAAACTGAATTAATTAGAGGAGACAATATATATAAAGCTGTAGCATGATGCTCTTAATGGTACGAGAATAGTTTGTGTGCGTGTTCACCTCTGGTGCTAGACTGTGAGCTCCAAGATAGCCAGGACAGGGTCGCAAACATTGCAGGTATCCAGGAAATATTTTCTGGCAGAGACCACTCAGGTGGGAGCCTCCTGATATCTACCTCCAAGGTATCACCTACCTGGTGGAACTGCTTAGAAATCCACTAGGCCTTTCTGCAGAGGCCACCGCACTTTTAAATCTTTGCTTGTTCATTTAAATTAAAAAGATGGTGTTCATAGAAGGTGTTCTTCACCTTCTTTTGTGAATTAAGGAAAGAATTGGGTTTTTCCAAAGATTTACAATTTGTGGAAGAAAGATTTACTAAATAACTTTAGGGCACACACCTTCTATAATATGTCCCTATTTTCACCAATTAAAGCTACATGTTGGTTTTCAATTTTCCAGGCTGACTCATTGCTCTTCTTCCCTACACAGTCACCAAGTCTATTTCCTGCTCTGGACATCTCCTGTCCACCCCTGCTCAGCATTGCTCTTCTCATCTTCCCAGGGCCATTGCAATTATCTCTTTGGTTCTCTACCAGTCTCTGCCAATTGATTCATCCATGGCTGTCACAGTGAGCATTCTAATGATGACTCTCTTTTCTGCATAGGATTCCTCCTGGGACACTCTCCTTGCAGGATGAAGTCCACTGTGGCACACAGATCTTCAGAATCCAGCTCTGTTGCTTTTATAGACTCTCTTCTTTTACCTCCTGCTTGCTCTTCATCCTCTGACAATACCAACCACTGTAGTCTCCCTCTGCACCAAGGTCTTACTGGCCTGGAGCTTTGCACATGCCCATTAGGCCATCCCTGACTCCGTCTCTACATGGAGAACTCCCCTCCTTCCTTCAGAACCACAGCCAGGGTACTTAGGCAGTCTTCACTGAGCCCTGTTATAACTCCCTCCACCATCCCGTACACACTTCTTCTTACTATTGTTATTATAGCCTTTTCCACTCCATGGGATAGAGTCATCCACCATGCCTTTTGTGGCAGATCATATTTTCTTAAATGCCTGCAACAACACCTCTCATCCTGCATAACTTTCTTACAATGTACTTTGACACTCCTCCCATTGAGAGGGAGGGTCTATGTCTCCTGCCTTTGAATGCGGGAGGGATTGTGACTGTTTCGACCAATAGAACACAGTGAAAGGATATTGCGTTATTTCTGAGGCTGGTCATAAACGTTCATGTAGCTTCTGCCTCTTCTCTCATGACACAGTCAGTATGCTGTGAGGAAACCCAGGCCACATGGAGAGACCACATGCAGATGTTTTGATTGACAGCCCAGCTTAGGTCCCAGCTAACAGCCAGTATCTCCATTCAGACGTGTGTGAGGAAGCTTTTGAGACTCCACCAGCTCTACCCACTGTCCAACTGCAACCAAATGAGAACCTGTGAGCAAGAACCACACAGCTGAGCCCAGTTTTCTTAGTTATCTAATGCTACTGTAACAGAAATACCACAATTGGGTGGCTTTAACAAACAGAAATTTATTTTCTAACAGTTTAGGAGGCTAGAAGTTCGAATTCTGGGTGCCAGTTCTAGTGGAAAGCTTTCTGTCTGTGTTGGCTCTGGAGGAAGGTCCTTGTCTCTTTTGAGCTTCTGCTCCTGGGCAATCTTCACGTGGCTTGGCATCTCCCCCCATCTCTGCTTCTCATTTGCTTGTTTAATCTCTTTTATATCTCAAAAGAAATTGACTCAAGATACAGCCTGCAGTAATCCTTTCTCATTAACATAACAAAGACAACCCATTCCCAAATGGGATTATAACCACAGGTGATAACCAAACCAAACCTGTTGCTGTCGAGTTGATTCCAACTCATAGTGACCCTACAGGACAGAATAGAACTGCCCTATAGGGTTTCCAAGGAGCGGCTGGTGGATTTGAACTGCTGACTTTTTGGTTAGCAGACAAGCTCTTAACCACTGCACCACCAGTCCTCCACAGGTAATAGGGATTAGAATTTATAACACAATTCAATCCACAACACCAATCAATCCCCAGAATGTGAGAGAGAATAATTAAATGACTGTCATTGTTTCAAGCCACTACGTGTTTGTTAAACAGAAACTAAAACACCATTCTCCCATGACTGTGGCTGGACTGGACTGTCTCTGCCCAGTATGTGAGCTCTTTGAGAACAGAGACTGGGTTTGGTTCTGCCTCAGAGGCCACAGTCCCTGGCCTCTGTGAGCAACTCTAAAGCTTTGTTAGTGAGGTTGAATGATCCCCATCTACATGCAGCACTGGCCTCACCCTTGCCCCAACCTATCCCCCAGCATCCTGTCTCAGGACTGGGACCTCATGTGCACATCTGCCCTCATCAGTCTTCCCTTTTAAAATGAAGACCACCCCTCCCATTCCCGCATCCCCCGATCACACTGAAGGAGGACCACAGGACACAACACATTTCTCAGGATAAAAGAGTTCGCCAGCTGCTTTCCTTGCTGCCAAGAGTCTAAGACCTCTAGAAACACTAGGGGTCTAAGTAGCAGGAGAGGAGGTACCATTGACTTTCGGCACTCACACTTTGCATACTCAATGACTTTGATAATTTGGGCAAACCCGAAGGTTGCCATGATGAGTCACTCTGCTGAGGCTGGCAGCTGAGTCACATGGGAGGCCAGTGTGAAGTGTGAGTCACTTAGCTAGTGACAAAGCCTAGTGCCGCCCAGACCTGCATCTCAACAGGAGTCTCTCCTTCCCTACTGAACTAACAGTTGGGTCCATAGAGAAAGCCAGCTCCCCAGTGCTGGTGATTAAAGTGAAAAGGTCTAAGAAACTGATGGTTCTTAGGCAGGGAATGGAGTTATACTTAGTGGTATTTACATATCTAGGAATTTGCAGAGGTCTCCTCACATGTTCTTCCTGAATGCCAAGGGTCTCAGTACTCAAAAGGGCAAGGAAGGCAAGCTTCATTGACCTATCAACTTTGGGAAAACATACCCTGCCTGGTGGCCTGAGTGTGGGGAAAATCCATAGATCTGCTGGGTTGCTGTTAGCAAGTTACATTGAGGAGGCAACCCCACCTCAGCTGCTTCTGGCTGAGCCCCTGGAGACTTGTCTTCAATCACTACCTGTCCCTGCCCCACCCATGTTCCCACGGGCAGGTGAGAGGGATCAAGTGCCCTATCTCAATGACAGGAAAACTACTCTGGCTGAGGCATGTCTGCACAGTCTGGCCTGGAGCTGGGGCAAGTTCCTGGGGCCCTGAGATGCTGTGGATTGTTATCAGTTGGGTAAACTGAGGCACTTAAGCATATCCACATTCTAGATTAAGCTAGAAATACCATCTATAATATTAATCTTAGTCAGGGAAATGTCAGCCCATCCCCCCCCGCCCCACATTGCAGACACCCCGGTACAAAGAGGTCAGTTTGCTCATTAAAGGGAAATCAATGTGTAATATGATGTTTTGACTGAAGCTTTAAGAAACAACAGGTATCCGATACCCAAGAGCACTGGAAAGATCACTCCAAAATCTCAAAAAGGAGATACCAAACATTGCATTTACAACTCGTGAGCCCCCCACAGACGTGGGGAGTGCACATAGATGTGAAAGAGTCTAATGGAAGGCTGTTTTTGGAGAGAGGATTTCTTAGAGCTGAAGGTGTGCCCTGCATCCCACCATCTCCCCAAAGAAGGAAGGTGGTCATGGGGGTGCTTGCAGAGTTGAAAACCAAACTGAGACTGGATTTTACACCTCAAAGTCACTATTCCAGTTACCTTTGAGTCGATTCTGACTCATGGCGGCACCACGTGTGCAGAGTAGGACTGTGCTCCATAGGGTTTTCATGGCTGTGACCTTTCGGAGGCAGATCACCAGGCCTGTCTTCTAAGGCACCTCTGGGTAGGTTCAAACCATTGACCCAACCTTTCAGCTATGGTCAGTAGCTGTGTGCTTAAGCATTTGCACCACCCAGAGATACCTACAGTCACCAAACCCATTGCCGTCGAGTCCATTCTGACTCAGCGACCCTATAGGACAGAACAGAACTGCCTCATAGGGTTTCAAAGGTGCGGCTGGTGAATTCAAACTGCCGATCTTTGGTTAGCAGCTGTACCTCTTAACCGCTGCAGCACCAGGGCTCCTAAGCATTCTTGGGAGTCATAAAATTTTCAAGAAGCAGCAAAAGATGCAATTGCTTTCTGGTTATATTCCATCAGTCAGGCATATTCAGCATACAGTTGACTCTTCGACACCCCCAAATGACCCTTGTTAAGGTGCTTTCAGTTGTTCAAAATGACAACTACATCTAACATCATCCAGACAAACACGTGAGCCTCGTGCTATTAACCTTATTTGGCTGATGAGGAAACTGAGGGTCAACAAGGTAAAAAAACAAAAAACAAAACAGTCAGTCCTGGGCTCTGGTTCCGGCTCTGTTGGCCCCTCTGGTTTTGTTTCCTCATCTGTATAATCTTGTTCAGAATTACAGTTCTGAGCTATGCTCCAAACCATTTGTCCATGTATAGAACCAGAACCTCAGTTCTACTGACCACTGTCTTAATCATCTGGTGCTGCTGTAATAGAAATACCACAAGTGGATGGCCTTAACAAAGAGAAATTTATTCTCTCACAGTCCAGTAGGCTACAAGTCCTATTTCCAGGCATCAGCTGCAGGAGAAGACTTTCTCTCTCTGTTGGCTCTGGAGGAAGGTCCTTGTGATGCATCAGTCTTGCCTTGTTCTGGGAGCATCTCAGCACAGGAACCTCAGGTCCAAGGAAGCGCTCTGCTCCTGGCACTGCTTTCTTGATGGTATGAGGTTCCCATGTGTCTTTGCTCGCTTCTCTCGTTTATGTCTCGAAAGAGGTTGGCTTAAGACACCATCCAATCTTGTATGCCTCATCAGTATAACTGCCGCTAATCCATGTTATTAGATCATCGTGACTGAATTTACAACACATAAGGAATCACATCAGATTACAAAATGGTACACAATTATACAATACTGGGAATCGTGACCCAGCCAAATTGACAGATATTTTTTGGGGACACAATTCAAACCACGACAACCACCATGCTATTGAAAAACTTAGGGACAATATGGTTGGGGGGTGGGGTCTGCTTCCTCCCCTTCCCCTCAAGTATATTGACGTAACATTCTGAAAGCCGGGAGGAAAAAGAAAGCTATTCAGTTTTGGAAACATGTCTAAGGCACATGAAGAAATCTCGAAATTCCGTAAATTGGGAAACGTGTCACAGCTCTCTTTGTTCATTGACATGGTAGAAATAGTCTAGAAATTAATTACACAGAAACATCTGTGATTCCCATTCTCTAAAATGGGAATAGTTATGAGGCTTTTGCAGGGATGAAACAAGTACAGATGCCAAAGCTCCTTGCTCAGCGTCTGGCACACGGTAGCTGCTCAACAATTGGGAACCTTCCTCTATGGACTCCCTTCCTCTGGTTTTATGTAAAGCCTGAAGGCTGGAGGGCAGGGATCTGTGTTTTCTGTCAGCCCCATAAGAGACACACCCAGCAGTCAACTCAGGATGCGTGCTGTTCAGTAACCGTTGACCTGGAGCCCAGTTCAGAAGTCAGTGGGTTGTCTGATCTAGATGACAAAAGCCTCTCCTAGCCTTCTGTGGGCCTTATTTTTTCTAGGCTGAGATTCTTTAGCCACTCCTTTTCTGCTTCCCCACTACAAGACTGACCAAAGGGCAATGCAGGCGTCACTCGTGGATAATATCAGGTTCGGCTGGTTGCCAAAGAGATAGCGATCACAAGGCACTGACAGTGGTTGCAATATTTTCTCAAGTTTGGTTTTACTCTGTATGCGTGTATGCATGTTTTCTAGGCACTGTGCTAAGGACATTCTAGACATAAAAAACCCAAACCCATCTGACTCATCACGACCTTATAGGACAGAGTAGAACTACCCCATGGGGTTTTCCAGGAGCGGCTGGTGGATTCGAACTGCCAACATTTTGGTTAGCAGCCATAACTCTTAACCACTGCACTGCTGGGCTCCAGATTCTAGACATAGTCTCATTTATTATTTTTTCCAATTTACAGATGAGAAACTTGAATCTCAGAGAATTTTTTGACCTGCCTAATATTTCACAGCTAGTAAGTGAGAGCGAGGATTTGAACACGGGTCTGATGAACTCCAAGTAGTCCTGCTGGAGGACCAGATCGCGGTCCTTCCAATACTACCCTCCGCCCCGCACTTCGACCTCCCCCTTACCCAGGGCCTTCATGTAGCCTTCAAAATTGTGATTACTTTCCATCTCCCAGGTTCCACTCTGGTCCCTTGTCATGGTGGCGGCTTCTGGTTCAGCCTGGCTATGTGGAGGATGGCAAGTGGCAGGCTGCATAAAGAATGTGTAGGAATGAGCTGCTTTTATAGCCTGTTGGACTAGGTTTATGATTCTGAAGATAACAGCTTCAAAGGTCATAAGCACAACTCAAAGGCTTTTTGCTTTCCTTTGCAAAGTTCAGCAGGACAACTGGAAACCTGGGCACAAAGTCCTGAAGTGGCTGGCTGAGGTGTTCCACTGACCTCTACAATGCACAGGGCCATGGCATGGCTCACTTTTGCCTGGCTGGGCTACCATAGAGCCTCTGGCCCCGCACAAAACACTCCATCCAGCACTTGGGGAAAACAAATGCCCAGTGTCCACTCTATATGGACTAAGGCAAGCAGCACTGGAGTGTGCCAGTCACATAGCCAGCACTTCCGGCCAGGCTGGCAAACTGAGGAGAGGGGAACTCACCCCTGTGGGTGGCTGTACACTGCTCTTTGCTGGGCAGTGTGCATACTTCATCTTACTTAAGCTCACAAGAGCTCTGGGAGCTATGTTTTCTCCTGCCGATTTTACAGATGCGAAAGACTCAAGGAGGCTAAAAAGCATGCTTAATAACAACTGTGGCAGAGCCAGGATTTTAACTTGGGTCTGCTGACTCCAAAACCCTTTTCTCAAAAGCTTGGAGAGCCCCGTTGGAGCCCTGACTCTCCCTTGCTCCCAGGAAGGTGCCCTGAGGGATTCTAAGCAGCAGATTTATAAGAGAAAGGCATGTTCTAGAAACATGGATCTGCTGAAAGAAGCTGGGCCTGGAGGGAGACAGAGGGGAGGCAAAAGGGAATGGGGATCTGCTTCAAGGCCCCAGGGGCAAGCTGAGGATCACCAGGATGAAGGTGCAGGGGCATAGCTGGGCACCTGGGCAAGGACCCTTGGTTCATGTCTCTTCTCCAAACGAGTTGACCTGATGACTCAGGAAATAGCTTGGTTTACTGCTCGGAAACCCCATTCAGAGAGATGGGGCCTGGGAAGGGGCCGCTACACTCTGAACAATGTAAGTGTGGGCTGAGATGGAGAAAGAATGAATCCTCAAAAGCAAGGCCAATTTTGATTATGACACTTTGGGGCTCTAATATATGTCTTCCAGCACTGTGAAATCGAAGTAAATGGCTCTGTCTATGTGTGGTTTGGGAGATGTAAAACAGCACATTTATTTTTCAGTAAATATACTGGAGTCAGGAGTGAAAAATGGCCCAGCTGTTGTTACAAGGCCAATGTGGGACAAAGGGAAGGGGAGAGTAACAGATAACTTGACCACAAATGGAAAAGGAGCTGAAAACAGCAGAAAGGGACGATTGGGAGCCTGAGGGCTGCGTCCTCTGAGGTCCAGGCAGAAGCTGGGCTGGAGAGGTCGACATTCCCCTTCAGGCACAAATTCCAGGCCTCTAGACACCCCCTCCTGCCACAAACAGTCCCCCATAGACCTTCTTGTGTGCTTCAGAATTCGCTGCTAGACATTCATTCTTCTGGGTTAAAATTTAAAAGCTCCAACTAGAAGTGCTATATTTGGGTAGTGATGGGCATATCTGACTCTGCACTTGCTGACTGTGTGACTCTGGGTGAACTAGTGATTCTCTGGGCAATGAGAGAGAGAGAAAGAGCTGGGGACCAGAGAGGAAAAAATGAGAAGGGGCTGAAGGAGGGGGTAGGGCACTGATAGCCAAGGAGGGCACAGATCATGATTTCTAATGCCTGCTGGAGACCAGCCCTTTCATGGTGGGCTGTGCAGGGCTCTTCCCTGAAGGAAGAACTCCTCAGCACCTCTACCCACACATGGCTGTGAGGTGAGCATCCCATCACCACTGGGAGTCCCTGCTTTTAGACTGGTCCAAATCCGTATCTCCTGTGGTAGCCAGGCATGCCTGACGGATGTAGGGGAAGGTAAGAAGCAGGAGCAAAAAATGGAAGATGATGGCACAGGTTGTCCTTGGTGGTTTACATATTCATTTGTTGATCATCTACTAGGTACTATTCTAGATACTGGGAAAACACATGAACCAAATGGGCACCTCATTATGTTTTCATGTAGAGTTATTTTTATCTTTGAGAGTCAAGGAATAACATTTCAGTTGTGTCAGGCCCCGGAAATGTGTAGCCATTTATAGATTTCCACGCACTAAAACAGGGTCCAGCAAACATTTCCTATAAAGGGCCATTTTAGTGAACATTTTAGGCTTGTGGGCCATATGGTCTCTGTCACAATCACTCGACTCTGCCTTTATAATATGAAAGCAGCCATAGACAATGCATAAATGAATGGCTGTGTTTTGATAAAACTTTATTTGTAAAAACAGATGGTGGTACTATACTAAAATAAAATGTCCTGGACAAATGGGTCCACCCCCAAAGTTAAATAGCCCAGGAGAGCAGCTGCAGAGGGGACCAGGGATTTCTTTGGGAAAAATAACAAGAAAGCCCTTTTCCTAATCTCTGCACTAATAAATCCCATCCATCCTTCTAGGTCTTACTCTGATACCTTTGGCTCTAAAAAACCACTGACTGCTCCAGCCTCAGTTCTCCTGCCTCTCTGAGCTCCTCCCTCTTCTACTGTCTATGCCTCATCACCAAGCCCCTGGGAGAGTCTCCTCTGTCAGGCTGGAACAGAGCTCCCACAGAGCAACATTAAAAATCCTTGTTTCTTTGCTTGGCTTCCTCCCCCCCAGCTTTGCATATGAATCCTGCTTTTGCTTGAAGGTTATATGTAAACCCCGTTGCGCCTTCGTAGTATGATTAAGAACGTTGCTGATGTAACTTGTATGAGCTCCCTACTTGTAAACCCCTTAAAAGTAACTTGCCTGCTCGCCCTTGGGGAGCAGTCTTGACAGCAGAAGCTCTGACTGACTCCTTTTCTTTGTACAATGAAACAAAGGTGACTTTCCTGTTCTCCCACCTCAGTCTCTCATTTATTGGCTAATACGAGGCATGCCGAGCGAGAACTTGGGGTTTCCACTTGGTAACATTTCTGGTGAGCCAGTCAGGAGCCATCTGCTCGGTTCCTGAGGTGGATCAGACAACAAGACTGGCCTTGATGTCTGGTGTTACCAGGAGATTTCTCCTGGAGACCTTGGAGCAGCTCTGAAAGCCGATCCACCTGGGACCCAAAAGATGGCTCTGTGGGTGACATAAAATGCACCTGGGTTGTTTGGTAAGTCCCTAGGTAAGGCCTTAGAAGAGTCCCAAGAAGCAGGAGGAATTGACTGCTGAGGGCATAAAAGGCTCACGTACCTGTTAAGTTGGTGCACCGCATTAGGTTGTGTGAGTGTGTATATCCAGAGAATGGGGAATGTTCAAGGGATCCCAGAATGCAGCCCGCTAAGATGCATCCTTAAGAACTGGGAACAGAGACCTGGACAGACATGGCTCTGGCAGCATACTTGTTCCTTTACTACTTTTGCCTCTTAAAATATATGCTGAATAAAATCTTTCTTTTTGCTTTACTAAATGTTATAGTGTTTTTACTCTACAAGAGTTAACGGTGTAGTTGTTGCAGGGATTCTAAAACCACGAATTCAGTCGACCCTGAGGAGACCTGGACTGTGGAGCAGAAGCTGACAAAAAAAGAGGTCCTATCTCCTGGACCCACTCATTCGCACTTCATGTCCCTTCAACACCAACGGGGTGAGTGCCCTTGGAAAACGAGCCTTCGCTTATTCTTTTTATTCTCTTTCTCATGTTTTCTTAAATTTTGCTTGGCATATTTGTTCTGAAAACCAACTGTTTGATTAAGGAGAATCTTTCTTAGATTTTTTGCTTGATCGTTTGGTTAAGAGTGACGTTTACTAACTCTTTTTGGTGAACTGCGGTTTAGTGTCTGGATTCAGGCCTTTGAAAACATTAAAGAGACAATTCTATTTCCAAAGAGCCCTAGGTCACTATAAGCTGCAAAATTTGGGCATAGATTGACCAGTAAAAGCCATTAGGGTGGTTGCTGGTGCTCATCACAAGCATTAAAGACTCCCATGACAAGATAAAGTGATTGCAAGACAGATTAGAGCACTAGAGAAAACCTGGGAAACAGTGCTCTGTTATGCCAAATCCGCAGGGAGAAGTACTAGCTCGGTACCTGTTCTATGACATAGTTTCTCAATAAAAAATCATCAGAAGCTGCTTTAAAATATTTTCCAATTAAATAAATGAGCATATTTAAGGACTAAAATAAGAGACTATGTCTCTAGCCAACAAAGTGAACGAAGTTCAAAAAGAAAAAAGAAAACCAAAAGTTTGAACCTTAGAGCTTAACATTTTTGATAAATGAGCCCGGATTTCCTCCAACTACTGAGACACTGGTTTAGAGTTCATATTTAAAAACACTATAAACTAAATATACTAAAAACAATTTAGAATTTCAGTGGCCACTTTGGGAGAATGAGCTTTCCATTTGTGTTGCCTATCTTTTCCTTTTTGGGAACTTTTGCTTGATGCTCAGTTTTTGTCAAATGTTTTAATATTCCTCCATCTGAGGCTCTGGCAAGTTAATAAGTTTTATCTAAAACCTGTTTTTTGTTTTTTTCTGTGAACTGAGTCAAGAGAGTGAGGGCGTGGCAAGATCAGACCTCTCCAGCCCCCAGTCTCGCTAGCCAAGAATTGATGGATTCATTTACAAAGTTGCTGAAGAGCTTTG
Source organism: Trichechus manatus latirostris (assembly GCF_000243295.1). NCBI lineage: Eukaryota > Metazoa > Chordata > Mammalia > Sirenia > Trichechidae > Trichechus > Trichechus manatus. The sequence goes on along the minus strand of NW_004444068.1, from coordinate 4,957,003 downwards.
GTATTTACTGGGTAGACAGCCCTTCAAAATGCCTAGACCAACTTAAACATATGTAAATGAATTAGGATGACCCAATCTTGTCTTCCCAGAGTCAAGAGAGTAAGGGATCAGGCCTCCCCAGCCCCCAGTCTCTGAAGTCAGATAGCTCCAGGGAAGTTTTAGAAAGACACCTTCCAAACTGAGTGGAGACTTTCTTAAGACAAAAGAAAATAAGAAAAAAGTGCTGCTTTACTATACTTACCAAAAGTTAGAGAGATCTCAATCACAAAAGAACTGTAAACAAGTTATATCGTAAGAGAACTCTAAAAAGCAAAAAATAAAAATCACAACAAGACACACCTAAAATGGCCTAGAAAAATGTTCCTACCCCTAGCTAGAACTTAAGGTTATATCCGTCTCAATGAATTGGTCAGTTGGACAGAAACTTTGTGATTTCCAAAGCTGGTTGATAAAATCTTTAAGGGCTAAAATTAGATTGAGACAAATAGTAAAATTTAAGTAAAAACTTGGAATATCTGAACAAACTTCATTTCAACAATTATGTTTTATGATATACAAGCTTAAAATAATTTCCAAGACCTTTTAGGTAATTTTCAGATATTAAATTGAGTAAATAGATATTTTTCATAATTTAAGTTTATATACTTTTGCTTTTTATAGCACACACACACACAAAATATATATATTTGGGTCTGCTAATGAGTGTGTCGATTTTTGCCATTTTGAAAGGATGTACTATAAGGGATATAGAACCATGACAATGTTTAAGAGGTTTATTAAAAAGAAATTTATTTAATATGGTCAAAAGTTTATATGTCTGACCAAAGTTTAATGGTTTAATTTGTGAGATTTTTAGGAGCTTTAACTTTAAGTACTATATAAAACAAAGAATTGAGTTTCTCACTGTTAAAATAACAAAAATTTTCTTTGATTTCTGAGTTAAAGGGTTAATTTATTCTTCGTGTAATCTACCTCAAAGACAAAGGTTCAGCCTCTCATTAAAATAAAATTCCTGAGTCCACATGGCTTGAGAGAAAAAAAAACTTTTATATAAAGGAAATATGTTATATGTATGTTAATATCGTATAAATTATATGGAATGTGTAGTCAAAATCAAGAGAAACACTTGATTGTCTTTGTGTCAACATTTATAGCTGAGTATTTCTTCTTATGTTTTTGCCTAATATTAGACAACAAACACATAACATTATGTCATAATTTTATTATCATTTCTTTATTGCTAACTTGGCCACAACTTTATTTTTCTGAAGCTAGCATCAAAGCCAGTGGTTTGACTGGGGCATTCACATAGTTTACCTATGAACTCTTTTTATTACTATTCAGGTGTGTAGAGACTTGATAATCTTGGCATATCCTGACTATATGATATTATGTCTCAAGATTATTATGTAGTATATTATATCTGAAGCTCTTTAAAAACAAGATTAATCATTATATTTAAAAATATTTTTGTCTAAAGTTTTTTTAAACTGACTTTATTTGGTTCTGTATTTTTATAATTAAGAGTATTATGTTTATAAATTAATCATGACTGTATTAACATTTGTCATCTGCAGATAAGTTTTTACTTTGCTAATTTGCTGAAAATGTTTGACCAAAATATCTCACCAAAAAGATAGACTACATTAGACTTATGAAAAGAACTGTGACTAGACTGAATCAAGATTTCCAAAACTTTTATGTAGAAGCTTATGAGTTCACAAACTGAGGTTGATCCGGAATCATATGGAACAGAAATTAACTACATAAGACTGAGTAAAGGAATACTATGGGTTTTATGTGGGAATATTGCTGATGTTTTAAGGTCCTACTTTCTGGAGATAAGAAACCATTTTCCTTTCTCCTAAATTATTTAACTAATGAGTTTAGATATTGTAACTCTTGAATTAGAAGTTCTTCTCTCATAAAAACAGTTTTGTGACGCTTCTGCTTCTGAGAAAGTGACCCATGACTGTTAATAGGTAAACCAAGGAGGGGCAGCTTGCCCTCGAGAAAAGCACTTAGTATGTTTTAAACAGATTAACTGAAGACCTCCAACAGGAGATGTCCATCCTATATTATCTGGTTAATCATGTATTCTCTAATGAAAATCTGGTTGTCACATGTGAATTTTTCTATACCTTCTGTTACCTCTAGACAAACTTTGTATGCTGTTTATGGATATATGTTTTTGTGTGGTGTATCCCCCTATATTAGTTTAAATGATACCTTTCCAACTGACAGTGGGTTTACATGGGCAATCTCTTGTTTAGATTCCTGGTGAATGCATGGACAATGCACTTTGAGAATTTTAAGATTACCTTTAGATATTAATAGTAATGATGCTTACAAATATTGAAAAAGGTAATGTTACACATTATAAAACAAGAATCAAAAAGAAACTCATTGGTCCAATACTTAGGGTGGGGTTGGTAGCTTTAATTCCTATTATGATATAGTTAAATTGAAAACAATCTTTGAGAAATTTATCAATCATTATGGGACAAATATCAGATGAAGTTGCTAATGTGATAAAAACACAACAGTAATCTCTGACCTCATTAGCCAAGGTCACACGAGAAAACAAAACAGCCTTAGATTTTTTAGCTCAAAAAGGGGTAATCTGTACTGTAGCAAATACCTCTTGTTTTATTCAGAAAAATAACACAAGAGAAATACAGAATATACATAGAATTAGACAACAAGCTACTTGGGTACACACTATAACCCCCTTACAAACACCAGTTTTGGTTAGTTACCTTCAAGAATAAATACACAAGCTACATCACTATTGCAAGAAATAATAATAATATTCTTAGTCTGCATCCTGATAGTATTAGGCACAATAAAATTTATCTTCTATTGTCTTACACACTTAAAAAAGCCTCAGGCTAAAATGTTGATGTACATTGAGTCAGTTCACTTCAGCAATGGGATTGATGGGAACATTGCTCTACTTAAGATCCTGGTGAACAACCAGATGGTATTCGGTGGAAAACAGCACTGTGAGTTTAAAAAGCCTGCCATGGCTGTCATCTAAGGGCTCAACTAAGTCCAGGTATTAATCAATGTGTTATCTCCAATCTCTGATTAAAAGAAAAGAATGATTTAGGAGATAATATCGGAGCCATTTTTCCCTGTCCTTGAGCATAAAGAATGTGACTCAGCTGGAGCTGGACTCACAAAGACTCATAAAGACACATCAACTGGACCTGAGGTATAAAGACAATAGCTAAGACCATCGGGGAAAAAAAAATCTTTTAGGGAAACATTCACATAAACAGGGCATAAAAGCCAGTCTTTTTCTTTTAATATTTAGTAAATCGTTGTAAACCAACAAGAGGTCAGTAGCCACAATGAAAGGCCTAGGTCCAATATTGCCCCTCCCCAAAAATATGTCAAAACATTTCAAGCTGGGCTATAGTTCAAAATGGACACTGGTCCTGAATGACCAATGTCCAAAAAGAAATGGAAGAGTGAGACAGAACTCCCAGGCCGAGCAAGAACTTGGGGTTTTCACCCAGTAACAAGGCATCACCTTCTAATTTGCCAGATATACCAGTCTGGTCTCTCCTACTAGATTAAACATTCCTAGAGTGCTGGCCCTATCTGGCATAGGGCTAGTCACCTATTACTTATGCAATTAAAAACACACATACACAACATGTTAGAGACATACACCCTTGAAATTCATGGGCTGGAAAGGATCATCCAACATTCCTGTTTGATAGAGGCAGAACAGTTCTTGACTGCTAGGCTGAGCTCCTGAATAGTAAACCTGTTCTGGGATTAGGACATTAGCTAATACAAGGGCTAGGACATATTCCTTCTCCTGCCCTACCCCTAATTCCGGCAGACAATTAGGACAAGGCAGGGCACTAACTGTTGAGAAGGGGACTGAGCTTGCAGATCAGCAGCAGGAATCTGTTGATTGATTAGTCAGGTCTTCCATGGTGAGTGAGTGGAGATTGGCCCCAGACCTGGCCTAGTGAGAGAGTAGGTGTGGGTGATCTGGATGAAGAAGGTGATTGAGAAGATACAACTTCCATCCCTTGACCCAAATTCCTGGATTTAACAGTAAAGATAAAAATAAAATCTGTAAGTATGAGAGGGAGAATAGACACACTCAATAGTCCCCAAACTATGAGGAATTCTAGAAAGACAGAAGGCAGAGAGGGTCAAATTAAAGAGAAACCACAGCCCAAAACACACACTGGACAGATATCCTGAGGGCTGGATGTGTTCCAAGGGTGCTCCAAGGTCTCAGGGAATACATATCTGAGTACTTGAAATAGGAGGAATCCCTGAGAGAAAAACAGGAAAATGGGCTGGGATAGTCTACTATAGCCAGCCAGGAATTTAACATCTCTCTACCCTTTGCCTCCTTGGTCAAAGCAGCAGCCCTGGAGTTAGGAGCAGTGAGTGTGGGAGCTCAGAAGTGTCCTGGCTGGTTGGTCACACCAGAGGAAACAACTATTACTTGTAGATTCTAGAAGATAATTCCAGCAGTATGTCTTGCCCTTTCCTCTGGAGCTAGACTGTAGTAAACAAATGTAGTATTCCTAGTCAGTTCTACTGTGTCACACTAGGTCACTATGAGCTGAAAGACAGTACCTAACCACAACAACAATGAGGATATCACAGAATCTGAAATAAAAATATTTACTCAAACCAAACAAAAATCAAACATTTAGAGAAACCCAACACCACGAAGTAGAGGCACCAATCAAAGAAATGAAAGAACTTTCACCTGAAGAAATAGAGTTAACAGAGCAAATGGTACAAATCCCTCAGAGGGGTTTGAAAGGTTAGGGCATCAATAAAAAGAACCAACCAAACATTTAAAATATTATAAACCTAATTCTTAAAATCTTACAGATGAAATAAATTTAAACACTGAGCAGAGTTGAGAGATTAGTGGGCTGGAACATTGAGCTGGGAAGTGTCTCAGAATACAGAAGAGAAAGAATATTTGAGAAGTGAAAAAGGAAAGCAAGAGCTCTGGAGGACATATCAAGAAGTCCCAAATTTACCTGATAAGAGTTCCAGAAGAACATAGAGAAAATGAAGTAAAGAAAGCCCTCAAGACAATAGAAAATATTCCATGAGTTTTTGGATTGAAAGCTCCCACTGAACCCTAAACACGAAGAAGATTGTGAAAACTTTCCTTGATGTAATAGGACAGAACCCATAATCAGAACAAACCCCATACACAGACACAGACAGACAGACACGCACACACACACACACACACACACACACACACACACACACACACTAACAAAGCAAACAACAAACAAACAGAATCCTAGAAATGCCCAATAAAATTTAAGAAATACTCTTTTAAAAGTTAGCTGAGCTTGCAAGAAAGTGAAGACAAGCTGGCCTGGTAGAGGAGGGAGTCAGGAATAAGAAAGATGTTGCCAATTATAGTAAGCCAGGGGGTATTGGCCCTACACAGGAGCCTTGGTGGTGCAGTGGTTAAGAGCTCAGCTGCTAACCAAAAAGGTTGGCAGTTCGAATCTACCAGCCATTTCTTAGAAACCCTATGGGGCAGTTCTACTCTATCCTGCAGGGTCACTGTGAGTCAGAATCCACTCGAGGCAATGAGTTGGCCCTACACAAGGCAGAAAGTTGAAACTGAGGTGCCTGCATAAAGCCAGAACGCATGAAGGGCTACCTCCTCGGTGAGAATGTTAACTAGCAAAATCTACCTAGAGACAACAAGGAAAGCCTGGCTATTTGGCCTGTGATCTGTGTGTGTTAAAACAAAAAATCTCTATCCTATCCCTGATGGAGATTTGAATGTATACTTTAGCTAGTCAAGATGTTAAAGTAAAATAAATAAAAAAGAGTTTTAAGGTAGTAATATTTTTAGACTGCCAGGAAAAAGTAAATGCAAAATCTCTCTGAAGGGAGATACCCTCAAACCAGGCCAACCAGAATTCCCAGTGATAAAGCCTTGCCAAATATAAGCTCAATAATCCAAAATAGTAAAACACACAGGAAAAGAATGTACAAAGTGTAAGTATCAGCAGAAACAGTACAATTAGACTTCCAAGAGCTTCAGATAATAAAATGATCAGATAAAGACTATAAAATAATTACATTTAAAATAAATAAGGGAATTTATAAAGCACTTAAAATATAAAAAGGATAAAATAGATTTTAAAAATGACCGGAGTATAGTTCTAGAAATTAAAAAAATATACTGTTGTTGTTAGGTGCCATTGAGTCGGTTCTGACTCATAGCAACTCTATAGGACAGAGTAGAACTGCCCCATAGGGTTTCCAAGGAGCAGCTGGTGGATTTAAACTGCCGACCTTTCGGTTA
>NW_004444068.1:4921300-4950569 GCF_000243295.1 Trichechus manatus latirostris | reverse complement strand
TATATTTACTAAAATTAAAAAGATAGTAGATGCATTAAACAGCTGATGAGAGAATTAGTGAACTGGCAGATAAAGCCAAGGAAATTACCCAGAATATATGTAACAGAACACATCACAGTGGAAATTCAGAGCATCAAATAAACATAAAATATTAAACCTTCCAGCTTAAACAAAAACAATCCACAGATTACCTATAAAGGAACAATATAATAATCATATTGATAGAGTTCTCAACAACTCTTATGGAAGACAACGATGGATCAATATCCTACAATGATGAGGGAAAGTACTTTTGAAGAAGAATTCTAAACCTAGCCAACTATCATTCAAGTGTAAAGGTTATAAAAGCTAAAAAAAGTTTCAAAATTAGTAGCTCCAAACTGGAAACAATCCAAACATTCACCAAAAAGTTAATGGATAAATGAATTATGGTCTATTCACACAATGTAATAGTACTCAGCAGTAAAAAGGGACAATATCTTGATACACAAAGCAACATGGATGAATCTCACAGACATTATGCTGAGGGAGAGAAGCTTGACACAAAAGATCACATATCGTATGGCTCCATCTATATGAAACTCTAGAAAAGAACAAATTTAATCTACAGTGATAGAAAATAGATTCGTGGCTTGATATGGGGAGAGGAGGCAGGGTTAGACCAGGAAAAGGCATAATGGAAATTTCTAGGGGTATGGAAATACTCTATATTTTAATTAAAAAAAAAAAAACTACCTGCCACTGAGTTGATTCTAACTCATGGCAAACCCAAGTGTTTCAGAGTAGAACTGCACTCCATAGAGTTTTCAATGGCTGTGATATTTTGGAAGTAGATCACCAGGCCTTTCTTTTGAGGCACCTCTGGTTGGATTTGAACCACCAACCTTTCAGTAGGTAGCCGAGCATGTAACTATTTGTGCCACCCTGGGACTCCTTAAAGCTCAAACTCTACACTTAAGATCTCTGCCTTTTTACTGTATATAAATTATACCTCAGTAAAAATAAATAAGTGCTGATTTGATATAAAAAAGATTTAATAACGACCCAAACTAAAACTCCAGATAATACCCATATGAGAAGTTAGCTGAGTGAGGTGAAGTGAAAGTGTGCTAAAGAGACTGTAACTACTGACTGATGGTAGATATTTGTGTGAAATATAAGCTTAGGTAAAATCTTAGAGGACGCCCTGTGTGGCGCAAACCATTAAGTGCTCAACTGTTAGCCAAAAGGTTGGCGGTTCTACTCTGACATACATGGGGTCACCATGAGTCGGAATTAATTCGATGCCAACTTTTTATTATTATTATTATTATCTTAAAAATGAAGAGTAACCTCTACATCAGTAGTTCTCACACTTTAGCATACATCAGAATCAGAATCACCTGGAGGGCTTATTAAACTAGATTGATGTGCTTCACCTCTAGAGTTACTGATTCAGTGCGTCTGGGATGGGAGTCCAAGAATTTACATTTCTAATATATCCCCAGGTGATGCTGATCCTACTGGCCCCAGGATCACACTTTGCGAACCACTGCTGTAGAGTAAAAGAAATACAAGAGGACACCAACAGAGAGAAAATAAAATCTTCAAAGACTTTCAGAGCCAGCCACATCAAGTTTTGAATCCAGACTCCATTCTTTCTTGGCCGTGGGGCCCCTGGACACTTAGCTTCTTTCAGCCTTAGGTTCATTCTTTGAGCAGTCTCAGGGTCATTGTAAGAATTGAATGAGATAATAAATGTAAATCTTTTAGCAGAGTCCCTGGCACAATAATATGTGTTTGGTCCAAGGTCGTAGCTATGTGATGAGATCATAGATCAAATTCCTAGTAAGTGTCTGACTTATATAGGCCCTCAACAAAACACAGCTTCAGCCTGCTGTTCAGTCCCACATTTGTGAGTGTAGGGGGTGGGGGTGGTGTTGAGGGGAATAAAGGGGGGACAATCAATGAGAGAAAGTAATTGCCACTCAGCAACTTAGCCAATGTTGTTTCCTACGCCTTCCATTCTTGGAGGATAACCTATCTTAGAGTGGACAGCAAAGCCCCAATTTTGAAAGCTCTGTCCGAGGTCCCCCTAACTCTGTCCACCCATTCCTGACAAAACACATACCTCTAAGTTCCCTTTTTCTCAGTTTCTTGGATGACTCCACATCTGAATTTACTTACCTAAGTCTTTGGACAATCCTTCAGGTAACTCTTAAGACTGGAAAAACTCATCAGCCATAAACCAATCTTTCTAGGTTGCCAGAACCTTTCTGGAGATCACACTAAAAAGTGCAGATATGGGTTTCTCCAGAAACTTGGGTCTGCAGATAAATCAGTCAGATAAGTGCAAGGACAGCAAAGATCCCCAAGCATTTACCTTAAATCCTCAACAGCAGACTGACTGTGAGGCAGTCTCTCCTGCCCAGGCCTGCTGAGCCCCACCCTGCCTTCCCATCTGCACACTCTTGAGGACAGAAGGCATTTCCTCAGCAGGCAAAGAGCTGGATGCTCTCTCAGCTTCTCCAAGGGCTCTCATTCCCTCCTTTCCTGTTGGCCAATGCCCCTGTGACTTGCATATTTAGCCCAAGTGGATGTTCTATATATGTGAACTAGAGAATCCATCAGATTTACCTTTACTTGGAATCCCCCAGAAGAAGAGGGCCTGGGAGTTCCTTCAACCACCAGGAAGGGCTGGGCCTCACCTTAGTTTTCCATGTAAATTGTGCCCCTTCCCCACTTTTGCTCCCAGAAGGCAGAGCAGAAGAGTAGGGAGGTCAGAAACCCTCCCGTCCCAGGGCCACTGGGATCAAATTGCTCTGTCCCAGGAAGGGGCATGTTTGCAGTCCCCTTGTCCTCCCCACCTTGTCCCTACCTTCTTACAACTTTCAGGAAGAGGTTGTGAATTGGCAGGAGTCACTCCAAACACCTCTTCCCAACAGGGCTTATCCTTGCATCTCCTCCAACGAGTTTTGGAATGCTGGTGGCAATCCCACCCAGTAGAAATGGCTGCCCCCTAACCCTTCCTTTCACCAGACCCAAGCAATGTCTGCCACTTGCCAAATTAGGCGCAGTCTATTTGTTTATTGTCTCTCTTCCTGAGATTAGGGGCCATTACCTTTTCTTTTTCTTGCTTTTAACCCTCCTTCCTCCACTTCACAATAGTTTGCAAGCTGCAACACCATTTTCTGTTTGGTTCACTATCTTATCCCCAGTGCCTAGCACATGGTAGATGAGAATAAAACCAACATCTGTGAAATGAAGTCTGCTTATCTTGGGTGTGGGTTGGGTGGGGTCTTTCCAAAGTAGAAAGGCCTAATTTTCTACATACCCTATGGAAGAAAGGGGGAAGATCTTTGACTCCTGGTGACGCTGTGAGCTACCAGCAATCTTTCTTTTCAAGACTTCAAATTAAACGAAGACATTGGTGAGTCAATCAATAAGATATTGGTCCATATACTCTCCCACCTTTTGTCAAATGCCATCTGATGTGTTAAAATCGATGAAGATGTGCCCATTCAAAAACTTTTATTACATATTTTTTGTTTCCAATAAGTGGTTTGAGTTGTTGAGTGTGCTGAGCCCTTGTCCTGGCTTGTTTTATTTAACTCTCTCACAACTCTTCAAGGGAGGGATTACCACTGAATTCTCACTTCAACGATGATGAAGATGAGGTCCAGGGAGGTTGGGTACCTTCCCAAAGGTCACATAGCTAGTAAGAGGATAGCAGATTTCAAGCCAGACACGCCTCTGCCCAGCCCATTTACTCATCGAGGAAAATGCAGTGTTAAGGAGCCCTGATGATGCAACCGTTAAGGATGTGGCTGCTGACGGAAAGGTTGGTGGTTTGAACCCACTCAGTGGCTTCATGGGAGAAAGACCTGGCAATCTGCTCCCATAAAGATTATAGCCTAGGATAACCTAAGGGGAGTTCTACTCTGTCACACGGGGTCACCCTGAGTCGAAAATGACTCGACAGCACCTAGCAGTGTTGAAGATTAAATAGGACGATGTTTGAAAAGAGTTGAGTATAGTGGTTCTCAAACGTTAGACCTATCAGAATCACCCAGTGAACTTGGTAAAAACAAAAAGGACAGGCCCTATGCTACTTCAAGGATCCTGGGATTCTGTGAGCTTTTTTAATTCCTAAGGTGATTCTGATACTCACCAAAGTGTGAGAGCCACTGATGCAGTGTATTACTGCACCACTATGTGGGATAGCCAGAAAACAAACAAGCAAGTACAAAATTCCCATGAGGCTTAGATGTACAGAGACAGCAGCGGGTGGCCAACGATGTAGGGCCAGACAAAGCATTGGTCTTTTATGGACCCCTCAGTGCCCCACATTCTGCAGGTGCTACTTCCTGGACTTGGGAGAACTAGGCCTCAGAAACAGGTATTAGTGATGGCCATCAGAATTGACTTGGCAACGGGTTTGGTTTTTTGTTCCGGTTTATGGCCAAGGCTGCTCTCACGCCCACAGGGGCCTCAGGCCACCCACTAGGAGAATGTCACTATTTTGGGGCCAAAGCTGGGCAGCCAATGAAGAATACAGGTTCTGGCCTTGATCTCCCTTGACTTGCCTGCCCTAACCAAGGACATGGGTCCATCTACATGTTTCCCAACCAACACCCACATGAGGTGCCAAAAAAAAAAAAAAAAAGCCTGTTGTCTTTGAGTAGATTCCGAGAAGAGCTGCCACATAGGATTTCCAAGGAGCAACTTGTGGATTCAAACCATCGACCTTTTGGTTAGAGCTCAAGCTCTTAACCACTGCGCAACCAAGGCAAGCAAGTGGAATCCTCATTTGAACCAGTTATAATATTTTATGAGTTCCCTCATTAATTAATGAGTTAAATTAAAGTTTGCCAAGTGTTCATTTTATATTTATATGAGAATTATAGTTTTATCTTTTAAAAAAATTATCTTTTAACAGTTTTGGAGATTCTGCTGAGATACCCAGTAGATTCACCTAATAGATCAGGTAAATTTGATGCCCAAAATGTACACTTCATGGGCAGCTTAAGCCAAGGTACATTTTTTTCCTTGGCTCCTAGAGGTAAATCCCAAGTGGTAATGAAACTTTTGCGTGGCTAATTCTCTCTTCTCTGGGTTTGTTTTCTGTCTACTCATTTTGGGTTTTACTTTTAGTTTTGGTTCATTCACAGTCAATAAGTTATACCTCCTTGGTGACAGCAATGATTGGGAATTTAGTTTTATGGTCTGACTCTTTGGTGATGTCTGTAGATGAATGACAGATATCCTCTGTTGGGTGAGAGATGATAGAGAATCTACTTTGTTAGTCCTTTTTAATTTTTATTTTTTTGGTTATAAATGTTAGTCCTTTTTAAAAATTATTTTTCTATTTATTTGCTTTTGTTTGTTTCTCTTTTTGTCTATTTCTAGCTTAACTCGATTAAGAATTTTATGCCCCCCACCAAAAAAAGAATTTTATACCCGCTGGAAAGGTAAACAGCTCTTTGATATCTGGACTGGTGAGTTCTTTTATGTCTGTGTCTCTTGTGTCACTTGACCAGTGGCTAAAATTGTAGCATTAAAGCTATAAGCTCTCTATCTGTCTGTAATTCAGAGCAATCTTTACCTCTCAATGTGTGAATGCAATATTTTCCTGTCTCCAGAGGGTATAAATAAATTAGATTACAAAGTCTGTTAAATAAAAGGAGCTCTGTTCTAGTAGGTTTACAAAATAAATAAGTGCTTAAAACCAAAAACCGAATCCATATGAGTCAATTCTGACTCATAGCAACCCTATATGACAGAGTGGAACCGCCCCGAAGAGTTTCCACGGAGTAACTGGTGGATTAGAACCGCCGATCTTTTGGTTAGCAGCCAAGCTCTACCCAAAAAATAAGGAGATTGAATTTCTAACAATTTTAAATGCACTATAAAAATGAGCTAAAAATTGTTCTCCATGAAACTGACTCAGAAATGTTTTGAGAATCCAAATTCATATAATTAAGGCAAATGTTTTGTAAACAAAACTACTTTAATAATGTGGGTTTAATAAAAACAGCTTTGTCTTCTCTGATTCATTACTGTTAAGTATAATACAAGCAAATAATTTATCTTACTTGGGTATATTTTAGGAGCCCTGGTGGCACCAGTCGTTAAGCATCTGGCTGCTAATCAAGAGGTCGGCAATTTGAATCCACCAGCTGCTCCTTGAAAACCCCATGGGGCAGTTCTACTCTGTCTTACTGGGTCACTATGACTCGGAATCGACTTGACTGCAACAGGTTTTATGTCTTTCATAAACATTTCTGGGTTTACTGATCAAATTAGTTAACATTACTCTTACATAATGTTTAAGATTATGAAAAATGTAAATTTGTGTCAACTAAGTTGAATCGTTATTCTGACAAATTTTAAATTTCAACAGTAATTATGTTTTGTAGAGCGTCAGATAATTTCCAAAATCTCTAGGTAATGCTAGGTAACTTAAAATCTTAAAACTGATATTAAATTGAATTAATGTTTAATCAACAAATATCTTTAAGTAAGCTAGAACACTAACATATTGTACTGAGCATAATTTTGCTTTTCTAAATATTCTATAGCAGAGGCTGTATCAATGGATCATGTTAATGAAAGTGCTCATTTTTGCCACACAGGGATGTATGTGACTATAGAAAATTATATTATGGACTTTGTTAATCTGCTAAAATGCTTGAGTGTGACAGAAAGTTCTCAGTTATCCACTCTCTAGTCTTCTCTAGTGGCACAGTGGTTAAGAGCTACGGCTGTTAACCAAAAGGTCAACAGTTGGAATCCACCAGTCACTCCTTGGAAACCCTATGGGGCAGTTCTACTTTGTCCGATAGGGTTGCTGTGAGTCAGAATCGACTTGACGGCAACAGGAAACTGTAGTTAAAAGTTATAATTAATATGAGTGGTTGCAACTGCACTAGGAACAGCAAACCAAAAAAACCCCAGTTACCATCAGGTCGATTCCAATTCATGGTGACCCCATGTGTATCAGAGAAGAACTGCACTCCATAGGGTTTTAAAGGCTGTGACCTTTCACGGACTTTTTGAAAGCAGACTGCCAGGCCTTTCTTCTGAGGCACCTCTCGGTGGGTTTGAACTGCAAACCTTTCGGTTAGTAGTCTAACACTTACTGTTTGCACCACCCAGGGACTCCACTAGGAGCGGTTGCTGTTGTTAGGTGCTGTCGAGTCGGTTCTGACACATAGCGACCCTGTGTACAACAGAACAAAACACTACCTGGTCCTGTGCCATCCTCACAATCATTGTTAGGCTTGAGCCTATTGTTGCAGCCACTGTGTCAATCCATCTCATTGAGGGTCCTTCTCTTTTTCGCTGACCCTCTACTTTACCAAGCATGATGTCCTTCTCCAGGGACTGATCCCACCTGATAACATGCCCAAAATATGTGAGATGTAGTCTTGCCATCCATGCTTCTAAGGAGCATTCTGGCTGTACTTCTTCCAAGACAGATTTGTTCGTTCTTTTGGCAGTCCATGGTATATTCGATATTCTTTGCCAACACCATAATTCAAAGGCATCAATTCTTCGGTCTTCCTTATTCATTGTCCAGCTTTTGAATTCATATGAGGCGATTGAAAACATCATGGCTTGGGTCAGGTGCACCTTAATCTTCAAGGTGACATCTTTGCTTTTTAACACTTTAAAGAGGTCTTTTGCAGCAGATTTGCCCAATGCAATGCATCGTTTGATTTCTTGACTGCTGCTTCCATGGGCACTGATTGTGGATCCAAGTAAAATGAAATCCTTGACAACTTCAATCTTTTCTCCATTTATCATGATGTTGCTTATTGGTTGTGAGGATTTTTGTTTTCTTTATGTTGAGGTCTAATCCATACTGAAGGCTGTAGTCTTGGATCTTCATCAGTAAGTACTTCAAGTCCTCTTCATTTTCAGCAAACCAGGTTGTGTCATCTGCATATTACAGTTTATTAATGAGTCTTCCTCCAATCCTAATGCTGTATTCTGCTTCATATAGTATGGCTTCTTGGATTATTTGCTAAGCATACAGATTGAATAAGTATGGTGAAAGGATATGACCTTGATGTGCACCTTTCTTGATTTTAAATCACAAAGTATCCACTTGTTCTGTTTGAACGACTGCCTCTTGGTCTATGTACAGGTTCCCGATGAGCACAATTAAGTGTTCTGGAATTTGCATTCTTCAAAATGTTATCCATAATTTGTTATGATCCACACAGTCAAATGCCTTTTCATAGTCAATAAAACAGAGGTAAACATCTTTCTGGTATTGTCTATTTTTAGTCAAGATACATCTGACATCAGCAATGTTATCCCTGGTTCCACGTTCTCTTCTGAATCCAGCTTGAACTTCTGGCAGTTCCCTGTTGATGTTCTGCTGCAACGGCTTTTTAATGATATTTAGCAAAATTTTACTTGCGCGTGATATTGATGACATTGTCGATAATTTCTGCATTCCACTGGAACATCTTTCTTTGGAATAGGAATAAATGTGTATCTCCTCCAGTCGGTTGGCCAGGTAGCTGTCTTCCAAATTTCTTGGCATAGATGAATGAGCACTTCCAGTGTTGCACCTGTGTTGAAACATCTCAATTGATATTCTGTCAATTCCTGGAGCCTTGTTTTTTGCCAATGCCTTCAGTGCAGCTTAGACCTCTTCCTTCAGTACCATCGGTTCCTGATCATATGCTACCTCTTAAAATGGCTGAATGTCACCCTTTTTTTTTTTGGTACAGTGACTCTGTGTATTCCTTCCATCTTCTTTTGATGCGTCCTGTGTTTTTAATATTTTCCCCGTAGAATCCTTCACTACGGCAACTCAAGATTTGAATTTTTTCTTCAGTTCTTTCAGCTTGAGAAATGCCAAACATGTTCTTCCCTTTTGGTTTTCTAACTCCAGGTCTTTGCATATTTCATTGTAATACTTTATTTTGTCTTCTTGAGCCGCCCTTCGAAATATTTTGTTCAGTTCTTTTACTTCATAATTTCTTCCATTTGCTTTAGCTGCTCAACTTTCAAGAGCAAGTCTGAGTCTCTTCTGACATCCATTTTTGTCTTTTCTTTCTTTCCTGCCTTTTTAATGCCCTCTTGCTTTCTTCATGTATGATGTCCTTGATGCCATTCCACAACTCGTCTGGTCTTCAGTCATTGGTGTTCAACATGTCAAATCTATGCTTGAGATGGCCTCTAAATTCAGGTGGGATATACTCAAGGTCCCACTTTGGCTCTCGCGGACTTGTTCTAATTTTCTTCAGCTTTGACTTGAACTTGCTTATGAGCAACTGATGGTCTGTTCAGCATTCAGCCCCTGGCCTTGTTCTGGCTGATGATATGGAGCTTTTCCATCGTCTCTTTCCACAGACTTAGTCGATTTGATTCATGTGTATTCCATCTGGTGAGGTCCATGTGTATAGTGGCCGTTTATGTTGTTGAATAAAGGTATTTGCAATGAAGAAGTCATTGGTCTTGCAAAATTCTATCATGTGATGTCTGGCGTCGTTTCTATCACCAAAGCCCTATTTTCCAACTATAGCTCCTTCTTTGTTTCCAAATTTCGCATTCCAATCACCAGTAATTATCAATGTGTCCTGATAGCATGTTCAATTAATTACAGACTGCAGAAGTTGGTAAAAATCTTCAATTTCTTCATCTTTGGCCTTTGTGGTTAGTGGGTAAATTTGGATAATAGCCCTATTAATTGGTCTTCCTTGTAGGCGTACGGATATTATCCTAGGAGCAGTAGTGGCAGAGAAACACAACTGAGTATATGCCTTTTTTATAGCAGTGGTTATTGGGATTTTTGTTCTTCAGACCACTTTACACTCTTAGAGCTTATTGAAAATCCCAGCAAGCTTTTGTTTATGTGATTTGTAACTATTTATACTTGCTACATTAGAAATCAAAACTGAGAAATGTTTAAAATACTCATTTATTGATTCATTTGAAGATAGTAATGATTTATGCATTGCATGTTACTGTAAAAAAACTTAATATTATGAAATTCGTTTTTACCTATGAACTCCTGATATCTGTGCTAGAGTAAAAGTATCAGTTTGTAACAGAATATGAAAGAACGTAATAAAGGATGAAACTTGGAAAGTGAATTTTACTTGCCTAGTTTATAAAACTAAGTTTGAAAGGAAGCTATAAAATGTGTTAAACTTTTTGCAAAGTACACTCAATCTCAATGGGCTTGCTTCCTTGGTTACTGACTAATGTCTTTACCTACAATATGAAATGAGGCAGTGATGGTTAGGTGGTAGAATTCTCACCCCTCATGCAGGAGACCTGGGTTGAAAGCCTGGCCAATGTACCTCATTAACAGCCACCACCTGTCTGTCAGTGGAGGCTTACATGTTGCTCTGATGCTGAACAGGTTTCAGCAAAGCTTCCAGATTAAGACAGACTAGGAAGAAAAGTCTGGCGATCCACTACCAAAAATCAGCCAATGAAAACCCTATGGATCACAATGGTCTGATCTGCAGCTGATCATGGGGATGGTACAGGACTGGGCAGTGTTTTGTTCTGATGTACATGAGGTCACCATGAGCAGGGGCAGTGCTTCCTAAACCATAACCCAAAACCCAACCATACCCATTGCTTTCAAGACAATTTCAGTTCATAGTGACCCTATAGGTCAAAGTAGAAATGCCCGTAGGGTTTCCAAGGCTGTATATCTTTATGGGAGCTGATGGCCGTATCCTTCTCCCGCAGAGCAGCTGGTGCGTTGGAGCCACTGACCTTTTGGTTAGCAGCCAACCTCTTAACCACTGCGCCACAAGGGCTTCTTTCCTAAACAATAACTTCCGCTTTTTCCCCCTTCTCTTCCGCCCCTGGTAGAAACCAAAAATCAAGCCAGTTGCCATCAAGTCGATTCCTAGTCATGGCAACCCCACGTATTTCAGAATAGAACTGTGCTGCACAGAGTGTTCATGGCTGTGACCTTTGGGAAGTAGGTCACTGGGCCTTGCTTCCAAGGTGTCTGTGTTAGGGCTTGAACCAACAGCCTCTCGGTTAATAGCCGAGCGCTTAAATGTTTATGCCACCCAGGGACGACTCCTGCCCCTGGTAACCACTAATAAACTTTGGTCTCTGTACATTTGCCCATGATCTTATCTTAAGGTAAGTGTCCAAATCTTCTCTGACAACTTTAAAAAAATTTTTTTCCTTCAAAAAATCGGGTCTGTAGTATAGAAGAAATACAATAAAACATTTAGGATATCTTTTACACTTAAAATGGTCTTTGAGATTTCCCACAAGACTCCTTGAAAATCAACAAGATTTATTCTTTTCCTTTATAAAAAGAGATGCTAGAAATAATTGGGTTTGATGAACTGCATGGGAAGTGTTGTCAAATCAGAAGACATATTCCAGCCTTCTCTAAGTTAAATTTGTTTAGGTAAGATGTTATTAATACAAATCTTTCAGAAATGTCATGCCTTATGGGAAGTCCCTGGAGAGTTATTGTGTTGTAACTTTCTGTAGGTGCTTCAGCTTCAGGGAAAACACTGACCAAAAGTCTTATATTGAATTTTTCTGTATTTTTCCAAGTCTTGGCAGTGCTTTGCCTGATAATATTGAAAACAACAATATATTTTAATTATTGTTAGAAATGTTGATTGACCACCGATTTTTTTTTTTTTAATATAATTTGAATCAAGTAACTTTTAGGCCAGTTGTTCTCAACGCACATCAGATCTGCTTATGAAGTTTTATAGAAATATAGATATCTAGACCCTACCCTACACTTGCTGAATCTCTTTACTTGATTTTCTTGATATATTATCTATATTGTAGGTCTTGGGTGGTACAAATGCTCAAGTGCTTGGCTATTAGCTGAAAGGTTGGTGGTTCAAGGCCACCTAGAGGTGCCTCAGAAGACAGGCCTGAAGATCTGCTTCTGAAAGGTCACAGCCATTGAAAACCCTATGGAGTGCAGTACTACTCTGCACACACAGAGTTGCCATGAGTCAAAATCAACTTAAAGACAACTAACAACAACATATATATGGTAAATCTCACGATTGTCATATATTAGAGCTCAATAATTTTTACTCTATAGAAAAATACATTCATCCAATTTTATAAATCAGAAATGATACTCACTGACTTCTTAGGAAGTTGACTTAATCATTATGCTAAGATATATTTTGTCTAAAATTTTTGGGGGGAATGGGTTTATTTTCCTGTTTTTGCATGCCACGGAAACAACCAAAATTTCCTTGTCAGTTACATTATTATTATCATTAACTCTCATCAGTCCTTTCACACTGGAAAATTTTCAGTAATAAAATAACTGCAGTTCTGTCATCTACAAATAATTTTTGCTTTACTCTAAAGCTTGTCTGAAGTCTCCTGTCAGCTTCATGTCAGAGTTCATGTCTTCAACAACGAAAGACAGTCCCAGAGCCTTGTGGAAAAAGACTTGTAAAGGTACTTCAAAATAATGACATTTCAAAAAACTAACTCTTAGGTACAGGTATCTGAGCTGCCATTACATAGGCAACTTTCAGACTGTTTTAGTGCAATGTCAGGATTTCCAGCACTTTCTTTAATTGAGAAACAGATGGCTTCATAAAACTACTACTAACTCAAGACCCAATGGGACAATATGAGTGAACTTTTACTGTGGTTCTTTGGAATATAGTTGATGTTGGTTTAATGTACTATTTTCCAGGGATATAAGGAAGCCCTTTCTCTTTCTTCTTAAGCACTGTGTAAGCCAGAGCAATTTAATAGATTCTGCTTTTGTAATCTAAAATGAAACATTTTTCAATGATATCTAATTCTACCAACACCCTAGAATTCAGAAAATCTTATAAAGTCTCTTTACTTTTCATGGAAATACAATTATTTGCATAGGTTTAATAAGTATCTTTTTACTAGAACTTAAACAAATGGATTATACAACCAAGGTCTTCCTGGAGTGTCATATTTCAGAACACTACTCTTCTTTTTCTGTTTTAATAATTTATTTTCTTTTTTTGTTGTTGTAGAGAACATAAACAGCAGAACATACACCAATTCAACAATTTGTACATGTACAATTCGGTGACATTGATTACATTCTTCATGCTGTGTCACCATTCTCACCCTCCTTTCCGAATTGTTCCTCCCTCATTAACATAAACTCACTGTCCTCTAAGTTCCCTATCTAATCTTTTGAGTTACTGTTGTCCATTTGATCCCTTATAAATAGTTCTTTTAAAGAGCACAGTGCTCAAGGCAGATATTCTTTACTAACTAAGCTAAACTATTATTTGATTTAAAGAAGACTTCAGGGATTATTTTTGGTTTAAGGATTAAAAATTATCTCAGGGCAATAGCTTTAGGGATTTATCCAGCCTCAATGACTCCAGAAAGTCTGGATTCCATGAGAATTTGAGATTCTGTTCCTCATTGAGAATGATACTCTTTTAATCAGGGCATAGCAAGTCACTTTTAAGAAATAAAGTCCCACTGTGCTTATGGAGCTATCACCTACAGGGTCTAGCCTCACAGGTCATAAGAAAGGTCACTTCCTGGCAGGCCAAGAAAGCTAAGACGTTTTGGGAACCTTGAGAAGAATTCATCTAAATTTGCAGATAAAATCTTGTAGGGAGAGTTTCTTGGGCTTGTTTCCTAGCCTTAGGATAGCAACTGATAGAAGGTTTTAAAAGTTCATTCTGAGATTCACGATGAGAACTTTCAGACATAAGTTAATTTTATAATTGCTCATTATTGTATGGTTCTACAAAAGGTCCCTGGGTGGTGCAAATGGTTTGCACTTAACTACTAACCTAAGAGTTGTAGGTATGAACCCACCCAGTGGTGCCACAGAAGAAAGGTCTGGCAATCTGCTTCTATAAAGATTACAGCCTAGAAACCCCTATGGAGTAGTTCTACTCTGTAACAAGTGGGGTTGCCGTGAGTTGGAATGGAAGGGATGGCAAGGGGTTAGTTAGTAGTTACACACTACAAAGCAAACTTAGAGATCTATATTAACATTCTTACTGCACCTATGGAAATAATCAAGTCAAACCTAATGAGAATAGTCTTAGTTTGTGACCAAAACAATCTTTCTTGAGATTATTATGATTACAAGCAGGGGAGACTTGAATAAAAATTCTGAAAGACTTTAAAATAAACAAAAAATGATTAATTAGTGTCGTGTCTGGCCCACTCATTCTGGTTATCTCTGTTTTTGGTTGTCTTTGACTAGATTGTTTTACAAATCTGCAGAGATAGAAGTTAACTTGAAGAACATTGATAGTAATACAACTGTTTCTATCTATAGCTATGCAAATGATTACTGCTCACGGATTTTGTCAGGCAGGAAGTAGAAATCTCGGTAAGTCCAATCTTTCTTTGTACTAATTGTAACACCTTACTGGTTCCCTCATTAATTAATAAGTTAAATAAAATATTTGCCAAGTATTTATATTTATGAGAGTCATGATTTTACCTTCTTTGAAAAAAATCCTTTAACACTTTTATTGTTATTTTAGTGAAATTTTGGGAACAGCAGAGATAAATTCAATCCACATTTTAAGCCAAAAGATCCCTGCAGAAAATTTAACTTCTAAGTTGTTAATTATCAATCTTTTCCTTTATCGGTTCTAAGGTTTGTGTCTTAGAATGGCCTTTCCATGCTAAGATTAATTTTATGTTTACTTCTAAAAACTTTAAGCTTGTGTTTTTAAACACTTAATTCCATTTAACTATTTTCCCAAAAGTGTGATTGGCTGTCCCAACACTGTTTCAAATCATTTCCCTGCTGATTTAAAACTCCGTTTTCTCATGAACTGCATTGCCAAGTGCAGTTGACTCCATTTCTGAGTCCATCTATGCCATTCAGTCATCTGCCTTTTCATATGCCACAATCAAATTATGTTAGTTATGGTAATATCTGTAGGATTGGAGCCATTTTCCATCTTTATTCTTGAATCTCAGAAAGTTCATGGCATGCATTTTTTGTTTATTTTTCAAAAATTAACTTTAGAATCAATTTGTCTCATTTCTCAAATATCCTATGATTTTTTTTAAAAATTGGGACAGCATTTAATTTATACATTAGCTTAGAAAAAAATGGACATCTTTATAATGTCTGTGGAGCCCTAGTGGCATAGTGGTTAAGAGCTTGGCTGCTAAGCAAAAGACTGGCAGTTTAAATTCACCAGCTGCTCCTTGGAAACCCTGTGGGGCAGCTCTGCACTGTCCTATGGAGTCGCTATGAGTCGGAATCAACTCAATAGCAATCAGTTTGTTTTTGTTTGTTTGTTTATACAAGAACAGGGAAGGGTTTTCCACTTATCCAAATCTTATTTTATATGAAGACAGAGTTTAAAGTTTTCTGCATATGCATCTGTCATGGATTGAATTTTCTTCCCCAAAAATATGTGTATCAATTTGGCTAGGCCATGATTCCCAGTATTGTGTGATTGTCTACCATTTTGTCATCTGACGTAATTTTCTTATGCATTGTAAATCCTAATCTCTGCCTGTGGTTAAGGAGGCAAGACTGGATTATGTTGAAGAGGATTAGGGTGAGATGTAACACTCTTGCTCAGGTCAGATCCCTGATCCAATGTAAAAGGAGTTTCCCTGGGGTGTGGCCTGCACCACCCTTTATCTTACAAGAGATAAAAGGAAAGGGAATTGAGCAGAGAGGGAGGGACCTCATACCACGAAGAAAATAGCATGGGAGCAGAGCACATCCTATGGACCCAAGGTTCCTGTGCAGAGAAGCTCTTAGACCAAGGGAAGACTGATGACAAGTTCCTTTAGTAAGAGTTTTTTCTTTGATAGCTGTTCAGTCATATGTTTAAATTATTTTTTAATCCTTTACAGGGGATGTGTCTCTTGAATTTTTTATTTCTCTAGAAGACAGTTTAGAGAAAGCCTTCAATGGGAGCTGGTATCCTGAATTCAAACTTCTAGCCTACTAGACTGTGAGAGAATAAACGTCTGTTTGTTGAAGCCATCCACTTGTGGTATTTCTGTTATAGCAGCACTAGATAACTAAGACAACATCTTTTATATTTTTCTTTAGTCATTTCTAAATATTTTACCTGTTGTTACAATAAAAAATGGAATATTTTCTCCCGTTAAATCTTGTAATTGTTTCTTGTTTTGATAGAGGAAAGCTACTGATTTAGACATATTGATTTTGTGATCAAGTACCTTTTAGAATTCTCACATTATCTCTAATAGTTTTTGGTTGATTTGCTTGTATTCTTCATGTGTACAAGTATATTATCTGCAAATAATGATAGTTTTGTCTCATCATTTCCAATTTTTATACATATTGCTTTTGATTGTCCAACTTGTCAAAAAATAAACAACTCAGAACACCATAAACAGATTGTTATATAGGTTTAACAGAAAATTTGCAATTAAGCACACATCATTTACTCAGAAAATGAGTGTTTCAGTTATTCAGGATTTTTAAAGTGCTTATATACAAAGCTATCTGAAACTGTTGAGCAAAATTTCTGATTGGTTAACATTTACATAACTTTGCAAAACAATTACAAGTCAGTCACAAGATCAGTGGGTCATGGTTAAAAGACTCCAGAAGTTTTGAAAACAAGATATATTTATTAATCTTGAAAACAGGATATGTTTATTAATATTGATTGTTTCCTGAAACAATAAATTTCAAGTGAGAGTTAATGAATAATGAAACCAGCCTTCTGGTTTCAGTGGGTCTGGTCATCTAGAAACAATAATGTGAAACAAACAAGCTACTTCTAAAAGTTAGTTTATAGTTTAAAGCACAGCTAAACTAAGATCATTTATTGTTACAGTGTATAGATATTTGACAACAATTAACAAGATGACCTTTAGTGTTGTGGGTAAGAGCACTCTATGTTTTTATGATGCAAAATTTATAATTTTTTTTTTTTTTTTTTACAATTCTCCCTTTTGATCATGATTCAATTAGAATCTTTGATCAGCTAAGTGTTGCCTGGGCATCATCTAAGTTCTTCGGGTCTCAGTAATTATATATACTTGTTGTAACTCACACACACGCTATCTCCATTTGTTCCTTGGCTTTTTCTTTTCATTGTTGTTCTAGTCAGAAAGAGACCATATGCTGCACATTAGATGGCTGCTCTCAAGCTTTTAAGAAGCCAGTCACCAAACAATTTAGCAATCTGGAAAGGATATATATTATCAATATCAGGAGGATGCATAAGCCAATGGTTTGAAACACTTGTCTAACCCATGAACCTAAAGTTCCTGGCTAAGAAAAAAATCCCTAGAAGCATTAGTAGGGGTTTTGGTAGCATTAGCTGCTTTTCTAGTGTGTACTTTAGCTGTTACTATATCTTAGAACACTTTAGTTTGGATGTCATTAATATACATGCAACATTTTTCTTCTACTAAAGCATAGACTCCTCCTTGGGAAGTAAGCAAATAATCAAGAGCCATCTGTTTTCTAAAGTCATTACTCTATTTGAGTTACTTCACTGGACAAAGAATAAATGACATTACTCAGACTATCAATAGAACTTTCAAGTTCTAAGGCAACTTTTTCTAACATTGATGGTAATTTAATAATTTTTTTTTCCAATGTAAGCAAGGCCTATTTTAGCAATTCCAGGGACTGTGGCCACTATGGAACAACTAATTAACGTTCCTTTAGTAAGAGTTTTTTTCTTTGATAGCTGTTCAGTCATATGTTTAAATTATTTTTTAATCCTTTACAGGGGTTGTGTCTCTTCCATTTTTTATTTCTCTAGAAGGTAGTTTAGAATGGAAGGAAAGTTAGGGCATCCCATAAGTCAAGTAGTAAGTTTCAATCCAGTTGGGTGGCAGCACATTGAAGCCTGATGACCACACATAAAATGTCCTTTAAGACCACATGAGGGAAGGTTTCTTAAGACCCTGGCAAGGCTAAAGAGGAGTAAATATCAAAAGCAAGGACATAACTGTTAACTATATTGGTGATGGGTTCTAACTGATGCTACCTTGGAGTCAGGTGTTTGGTGTTTTTTTTTTTTTTTTCCTGGCCCATGTCACTGCTTGGTTAGGTACTGTGGTTCTTTTCCAGAGTCCTTAGTGGGTAGAATTTTGTACTGTTATGGCCTTCTTAATCCACTCCTTCCTACCCAGCTCTTAGAATCTCACACTCCTCCCTCTTCAGCAATTTTCCCTGAGCCCGTATAGGACAGGGGGTAATGTCAATAGGGTCTTATGTCCTGATTTTGTAAAACATTCTAAGCAAAATCCACACCAACAATAAAACAAGTGCAACAAAATATTTTTATAGATAATAAATAATAATTTTTTCCACCATGTTCTCCAACCAGGGAACCACCGCTTGACTTCAGTCCACCAAATATTGTCTCCAAGATGTTCAATTTCATCTAGTTGTGTGTGTAAATGTATGAGGGCCTGAATCACTAAAGCTTTTTTATCAGAAATATATACACAACATTCAACTTTAATAAAGCACAGGTGCCTCCTTGAGCCACAGTAATCATGTCTAACACATCTGATTTTATAACACCACCTTCCTCATGGCTGCAGTTTTTTTATTTAAGACAGACAGTCTGTATTTGGTGTCATTCAAGACCAAGAAGACAAATTTGTAAAATTTCATCTTAGCCATAGTATTAACATTTTCAACAGTAGGGGTGAATATCTTTTAGCCTATGTAAGTCTGTTGGCCAAAAAATGCTGAGTATTACTTTGAGCAGGGTTTCTGTGTCATGAGGCACTCACAGAGAGAGAGGATTTTGCAACACTATGTCTGAGGATGTTTTTACTAATTTTGCTGCTGCAGCCACAGCTTTTCAGCACCCAGGCAAGGCCTTGGCTACAGGATCCAGTTGCAAACTGTAATAAGCTACAAGTCTCTGTTTATTTCCATGTTCTTGAGTCAACACCCCCAGAGCTTGAGCTTCTCATTCATGAACATATAAGTAAAAAGATTCATTTTTGTCCACTTACTTCATGCCCTAGGTATCAAAGTTGGGATAAATTACAGTAATTTATCTTTGGAAACCTTGTGGCCCTTCTCATCTAATTGCTGCAAAAGGTATAATGAATCAGCTTGACTGCCGTCAAGAATATCAGAGTATAAATTCAAATCATCTATACATTGAACAATCAAGGACATGCTCAGGAACTTTTGATGAGATATAATATCTTTGTCTTTTAGGCAGAGTACATAGAAGATAAAGTCAACCTTTATAATCTTTTATTAAGAGCAACCCAGTAATTAAAAAAATTTTTTTTTATCATTTTACCAGAGATAAAACTAAATTTTAGTCCTGTATACAATTTGACAAAGCAAATGGGAACCCAGTTCTATACAGTGACCGCTGCAACTTTACATCCTCTGTTGGACCCAGTCTGACTCGCTTTATCAAACTCAGTCCAATTTCTCTTGGACCCTGTCCCAGGAAAGTGTTTGAACAAGGCAAATGAGAATCAATAACAAAACCCAGATATCGAGCAAAAGTTCTTTAAAATGGTCGCTACAGATATAATCTTTAGCGTAATTAGCCTACTTCTAAGAAACTACAACATGCAACTCTGGAATGAAAAAGACAAAGCAAATGGAAACTCAATTCTCCAAGGTAGCCACTATAAATTCAAGTCATCTTTGGTATAATCAATCTACTTACTTAACAACCCACAACATCTGACTCCATGCTGAGAGGAGAAGGAGATTTAGAACAGAAGGAGTCTATGCTTAAAATTCCTACAAACGACTGTCTGAAAGCACAAGAAATGGACAGAACAAACGAGTGACTCACCAAGATGACTTCTGGGCTCCAACTTAAGTCATGTCTAACCTGAGTTACTTCAGTAAACACAGGAACACAAAACACAAAGAGAGCAGAATTCAGACCCGGGAGATTTATCCCTTAGACTCCGGGGTTGGTGAGGGATCAGTAGATACAAGGGGTCCGGTGGGTGCCAGTCCGTGGTCAATCACCAATCACAGGGTTGATTAGGGGTCTTCTCTGGATCCCACTTCTGACGCCAAATAACTGTCAAAAAATAAACAACTCAGAACACCATTAAAAGATTGCTATGTAGGTTTAATGGAAATTTGAAATTGGGCAACATATCATTTACTCAGTAAAAGAGTGCTTTGATTAATCAAGATTTTTAAAGTGCTTATATACAAAGTTATCAGCAACTTTTGAACAAAATTCTAATTGGTTGTCATTTATGTGACTTTCTGAAACAATTACAAGACAATCACAAGATCAATGAGTCATGTTTATAAGACATCAGAATTTTGAAAACAGGACACGTTTATTAATCTTGAAATCAGGATGTGTTTATTAATCTTGAAAATAGAATATGTTTATTAATCTTGATTTTTTTCAAAAAGAATAAATTTCAAGTGAAAGTTAATGAATAATGAAAACAGCCTTTCTAATTTCAATGGACCTGGTCATCTAGAAACAATTATGTGAAACAAGCAAGCTACTTCTAAATGTTGGTTTATAGTTTAAAGCACAGCTAAAAGATTGTTTGTTAGAGTGTATAGATTTTTGGCAACATTTAACAAGATGATCTGTAGTGTTGTGGGTAAGAGAACTCTTTGTGTTTTCATAATGAAAAACTTGTAACTTTTTTTACAAACTGGAATTGTTAATCCTTCCAAGTAAGTGTTAAATAATAGTGATGATAGTATACATCCTTGCCTTATTCTTGACTTTAGTAGAAATGCTTTTAATGTTTTACCAGTAAAACATTACTGGTCCAAAGATCCAAAGATTTTAGTCTAGTATATCTTGTTAAGAAGTCAACTATCCATGTCTATCTTATTAAAATTTATTTTTAAGTTAGTATCAGAAATTGATGTTCATCATCTAAGTAGATGATCATATGGTTTTCTCTTCTGACGTATTAATTTGATGAATCGCATTAAACCTTCCTTACATTCTAGGGATTAACACAGTTGGTAATTGTATATTGTTGTTAGGTGTAGTCGAGCTGATTCTAATACATAGTGACCCTACGTACAACAGAAAGAAACACTGCTCAGTCCTGCTCCATCCTGATAATTGTTGCTATGTTTGAGCCCATTGTTGCAGCCACTGTGTCAATCCATCTCACTGAGAACCTTCCTTTTTTTTTGCTGACCAAGCATGATGTCCTTCTCCAGGGACTGGTTCATCCTGATAACATGTCCAAAGTACGAGATGAAGTCTTGCCATCCTTGCTTCCAAGGAGCACTCTGACTGTATTTCTTCCAAGACATATTTGTTCATTCTTCTGGAAGTCCATGGTACATTCAATATTGTTCATCAATACAATAATTCAAAGGCGTCAATTCCTCTTTGGTGTGCCTTATTCATTGTCTAGTTTTCCCATGCATATAAGGTGATTGAAAATATCATGCTTGGGTCAGGCACACCTTAGTCCTCAAAGTGACATCTTTGCTCTTCAACACTTTAAAGAGGTCTTTTGCAGCCAGATTTGCCCAATGCTATACGTCATTTGATTTCTTAACTACTGCTTCCATGGACATTGAATGTGTATCCAAGTAAAATAAAAACCTTGATAAATTCAATCTTTTCTCTGTTTATCATGTTGTTGCTTATTGGTCCAGTTGTGAGGATTTTTGTTTTCTTTATGTTGAAATGTAATCCATACTGAAGGCTGTAGTCTTTGATGTCGTCAGCAAGTGTTTCAATGCCTCTTCTCTTTCAGCAAGCAACGTTGTGTTATCTGCATAAAGCAGGTTGTTACTGAGTCTTCCACCAATCCTGATGCCATGTTCTTCTTCATATAGTCCAGCTTCTCAGATTATTTGCTCAGCATACAGATTGAATAAGTATGGTGAAAGGATACAAGCCTGACACACACCTTTCCTGATTTTAAACCACGCAGTATCCTCTTGTTCTATTCAAACAACTGCCTCTTAGTCTATGTACAGGTTCCTCATGAGCACAATTAAGTGTTCTGGAATTACCATTCTTCACAATGTTATCCACAATTTGTTATGATATACACAGTAGACTGCCTTTTTATAGTCAATAAAACACAGGTAAACATCTTTCTGGCACTCTCTGCTTTCAGCCAAGAGCCATCTGACATCAGCAATGATATCACTTGTTCTACATCCTTTTCTGAATCCAACTTGAATTTCTGGCAGTTCCTTGTCAATGTACTGCTGCAACTGTTTTTGAATGATCTTCAGCAAAATTTTACTTGTGTGTGACATTAAGGAGCCCTGATGGCACAGTGTTTAAATGATCGATTACTAACCGAAAGGTTAGTAGTTTGAAACTGCTCCACGGGAGAAAGATGTGGCAGTCTGCTTCTGTATAGATTTAGAGCCTTGGAAACTCTATGGGGTCACTATAAGTCAGATATGACTCGACGGCAGTGGATTTTTTAATGTGTTTTTAATGATATTGTTTAATAATTTCCATATTCTATTGGATAACTTTTCTTTGGAATGGACACAAATGTGGATCTCTTCCAGTTGGTTGGTCAGATAGCTGTTTTCCAAATTTTTTGGCATAGACGAGTGAGCACCTCCAGTGCTGCATCCGTTGCTGAAACATCTCAGTTGGTATTCCATCAATTCCTGAAACCTTGTTTTTTGCCAATGCCTTCAGTGCAGCTTGGACTTCTTCTTTCAATACCATAGGTTCTTGATCATATTCTACCTCCTGAAATGGCTGAGTGTTGAACAATTCTTTTTGGTACAGTTACTCTGTGTATTCCTTCCACCTTCTTTTGATACTTCCTGTATTGTTCAATATTTTGCCCACAGAATCCTTCAATATTGCAATTCAAGTCTTGAATTTTTTCTTCAGTTCTTTCATCTTGAGAAATGCCAAGCGTGTTCTTCCCTTTGGGTTTTCTAACTCCAGGTCATTGCATTACAATACTTTGTCTACTTGAGCCACACTTTGAAATCTTCTGTTCAGCTCTTTTACTTCCTCATTTCTTCCATTTGCTTTAGCTACTCTACATTCAAGAGCAAGTTTCAGAGTCTCTTCTGACACTGATTTTGGTCTTTTCTTTACTTCCTGTATTTTTTGTTGTTGTTGTTGTTATTGTGTTTTAGATGAGGGTTTACAGAGCAAATTAGATTCTCATTAAACAATTAATACACATATTGTTTTGTGACATTGGTTACCACCCCCCAACATGTCAACACTCTCCCCTTCTCCACCTTGGGTTCCCCATTACCAGCTTTCCTATCCCTTCCTGCCTTCTCGTCCTTGCCCCTGGGCTGGTGTGCCCATTTGGTCTCGTTTTGTTTTATGGGCCTGTCTAATCTTTGGATGAAGTGTGAACCTCAGGAGTGACTTCAGTACTGAGTTAAAAGGGAGTTCAGGGGCCATACTCATGGGGTTTCTCCAGTCTCTGTCAAGCCAGTAAGTCTGGTCTTCTTTTTTGTGTATGTGTGAATTAGAATTTTGTTCTACATTTTTCTCCAGCTGTGGCCAGGACCCTCTATTGGGATCCCTGTCAGAACAGTCTGTGGTGGTGGCTGGGCACCATCTAGTTGTACTGGACTCAGTCTGGTGGAGGCTATGGAAGTTGTGGTTCATTAGTCCTTTGGACTAACCTTTCCCTTGTGTCTTTGGGTTTCTTCATTCTCCCTTGCTCCAGATGGGGTGAGACCAGTGGAATATCTTAGATGGAAACTCACAAGCTTTTCAGATCCCAGGCCCTACTCACCAAAGTAGGATGTAGAACACTTTCTTTATAAACTGTTATGCCAACTGAGCTAGATGTTCCCCGAGACCATGGTCCCCAGCCCTCAGCCCGATAATTTGGTCCTGCAGGGAGTTTGGATGTGTCTATAGAGCTTCTATGACCTTGCCTTTGTCGAGTTGTGCTGGCTTTCCCAGTATTGTGTACTGTCTTACCCTTCACCATAGTTACCACTTATCTATTGTCTACTGTTTTTCCCTCTCCACCCCTTCCCTCCCTCTTTTCTCTGTTTTTAATGATCTTTTACATTCTTGATGTATGATGTCTTAATGTCATCCAACAACTTATATGGTCTTCGGTCATTAGTGTTCAATGCGTCAAATCCATTCTTGCGATGGCCTCCAAATTCAGGTGGGATATTGGTCATATTTTGGTTCTCATGGACTTGTTTTCATTTTCTTCAGCTTCAAGTTGAACTTGCATAAGAACAATTGATGGTCTGTTCTGCAGTCTGCCCCTAGTCTTGTTCTGATTGATGATATTGAGCTTCTCCATCATCTCTTTCCACAGATGTAGATGATTTGATTCCTGCATTTTCCATCTGGTGAGGTCCACATATATAGTTGCTGTTTATGTTGTTCAAAAAAGGTATTTGCAATGAATAACTGGTTGAGCTTGCAAAATTCTATCTTTGATATTGTTTCTATCACCAAGACTATATTTCCCAACTGCTGATCCTTTTTCTTTGTTTCCAGCTTTCACATTCCAATCACCAGTAATTACCAATGCATCTTGATTGCATGTTTGATCAATTTCAGACTGCATAAGTTGGTAAAAATCTTCAATTTCCTCATCTTTGGCCTTAGTGGTTGGTGCATAAATTTGAATAATAGTCATATTAACTGGTCTTCCTTGTAGGTATATGGATATTATCCTATCACTGCCAAGGTTGTACTTCAGGAAAAATCTTGAAATGTTCTTTTTTATGATGAATGCAATGCCATTCCTCTTCAATTTGTCATTCCTGGCATATTCGACCGTATGATTGTCTGATTCAAAATGGCCAATATCAGTTTATTTCAGCTCACTAATGCCTAAGATATCAATCTTCCAGTATTCCATTTCATTTTTGACAACTTCCAGGTTTCCTAGATTCACTTTATACATTCCACGTTCCTATTATTAATGAATGTTTAAAGCTGTTTCTTCTCATTTTGAGTTGTGCCACATCAGAAAATCAGGGTCCCAAAGACTTACTCCATCCATGTCATTTAAGGTTGACTCTACTTTGAGGAGGCCGCTCTTCCACAGTCGTATCTTTCGTGCCTTCCAACCTGAGGTGTTCATCTTCCAGTACTATATCAGACAGTGTTCTGCTGCTATTTATAAGGTATTCACTGGCCAATTTTTCAGAAGTAGACTGCCAGATCCTTCTTCCAAGTCTGCCTTAGTCTGGAAGCTCCACTGAAACCTGTCCGTCATGGGTGACCCTGCTGGTATTTGAAATACCGGTAGCATAGCTTCCAGCATCACAGCAACACGCAAGTCCCCACAGTATGACAAACTGACAGATGCGTGGTGGGGTAAAAACCTGTTGCCATTGAGTCGATTCTGACTTATAGTGACCCTATAGGACAGAGTATCACTGCCCTATAGGGTTTCCAAGGAGCGGCTGGTGGATTCAATCTGCTGACCTTTTGGTTAGCAGTCAAGTTCTTAACCACTGGGCCACCAGGGTTCACATGGTGGGGTAATAATATATTATTCTTTTAATGTGCTTATTGATTCTATTTGATTATATTTATTTAGAATGTTTATATATATTTATAAATTAAATTAATGTAGTTTTTTTAATTTAGAGTATCTTTCCAGTTTGGGTATAAATATTGTGCTAGCTTGTACAATCTTTATTCTCTGTTCCAGATTATTTTTAATAAAAATGTTTAAAGATTGGAAACGAAGACATAAAACTGTTGTTATTTGAAATGATATAATCATTTACTTACAAAAAACAAACAGAATCAACATGCAATCTGCTGAAACTGATCAGAAAGTTTTCCAGATATAAAAGCAACCTAAAGAAATTAATAGCATTGTCCTATGCCAGCCATAACTTACTAGAAAATATAATAAAAAAAGAAAAAAAATTGTTTAAAAGAGCAAGAAATTGACAAAGGGTCTAGATATTAACAGAAACAAGAACACACAAGACCTCTATGGAAAATCTTTAAAACTCTATTAAAGACATAGAAAATGACTGAATAAAAGACAAGACATTCCATGCTCTTGAGTGGGATAATTTAACATTCTAAAGATCTCTATACCTCCAAATTAATCTATAAATTCAGTGTAATCCCAGTCAAAATTCCAGATGAATTTTTCAAAGAAATATGATAAAACTAACCCAAAATTTATATGAAGGAATAAAGGCCCATAAATAGCTAAGTCTTTATAAAGAAGAGTGAAGGGTGGGGAGTCATCTTACCAGTTGTTAAGATATACTACAAAGCTAAAGTAGTAAATACAGTGTAGAACTGACATAAACACAGAGAAATAGACCAAAGGAGCAGAATAGAAAGTTCAGAGACAAACACTTATGTATATGGGAAGTTAATGTGCAATAGAAGGGATACCACAAATCAATGGGAAAGGGACAGAAAGTGAGTGAACTTGCTTACTATACAGACAAAAATGAAAACAGGTATCTACCTAACACCCCATATAATGGTAAATTTTAGATGAATTAAAAACCTAAATGTGGGAGGAAGGGCTAAGATGGCGGATAGTCAGATGGCTTCCTATGTCCCTCTTACAACAAAGATCTGAAAAAACAACTGATTTGATTGTATAATGAATATCTAGGATCCCTGAAAAAGGCAAAGTTGAGGAATCAGACTGAGTGGCAGGGGGAGACAGAGACGGTTTGGAAGCAGCAAGGAGTTGCCTGACCTGACCCAGTGGAAGCCGCAGCCGTTCAGCCTGGACTGGCTCGTGGTGGGCAGTGAGGCAGGCATACAGCTCTGCTAGCTTGCTCCGGAGGCAGTTTCCACATCGAGAGAGATCCGGCAGCAGAGATTCTGCTTGGACACTCCAAACCAGTGACCCAAGTGACTAAAGATAAGTACATGCATGTGGCCTTTCTTGGGGATTTAAAAACAAAAACAAAAACATTTGGGAAATACCTCTCTCCCACTTACCTCCTCCCTCCCCACTCTGCACTGGGTCCGGCCAGCTTCAGGAATCTATGAGTCCCCTGGGCCGGAAGTAGATTCCGGAAGGCACCCTAACCCATTCTTCTGGCCTAGAAGGGGGAACAAATTAACAAACAGGGAAAAAATAAGCTACTGGCTCCCCAAAGCTGAGAACTCAGTGTTGGCACAGTTCCTTTGCCTAGGCACAGGCATGAGGGGTCCACAGACTTTGAGTGCCTTCTGCCCCTGTATAGACTTGTGTGGACCCATCTCAACAGCATAAGCCCTCGCTTCCATAGTAAAACAGGGCAAACACCTGAAGTCTAACTACAACTGTTTCAGCTATAAAGTGGAAGATTTGTGATGCTTGACACTGCTCTGCCCTTTAAGCAGGTGCCTTACCTGTCCACATCAGGGGCTTGGGGACTGGTGGCTCCACCCATGCCACCTAGCCACCTGCTACAGGGGTCCAAGAATAAGTGGTGCCCCCCAGTCCTCACAGCCAACAGAGTATGGTGCTCATAGTCAGGCTGCAAAACTCACCTGCCTACTCACTCTAGGGACACACTTTCCTTTCAGACAGTCAGGGGAAGCCATCAGCCCCCTGCCTTGCTTATAGTGTGACCCCGCCCCCACTGCAGCCAGATGCCTGTGCCTACATCAATCACCCATGCCTCTCTAAGACCTTAGGTGAGAGTCAGCATCACACATTTGGTGACTGACTGTCTGGACACATGAGATGAATCCATACAGGAAAGTTTAACAGACTCCTGGGCACACATACTTAGTTACAGACCTAACTACCTGGTGACAGGACGTTAGCGCTTCAAAGCTGCCAATAATCAAACTAGTGCACACGAGCAGCCTATTTGGGCATATCAAAACAAAACAAAACAAGAAGCTAGGACACACTAAACAAATATAAAATAAAACTATAATAACTTGTTGATGGCTCAGAGACAACAGTCAATAACAAATCACATAAAGGGACAGTCCATGATGGCTTCAGCAAGCTCCCAAAATAAAGAATCAATAAATTTTCTGGAGGAAGAGAATTTCTTGGAATTTCCAGAGGCAGAATACAAAAGATTAATATACAGAACTCTTCAAGAAATTGAAAGGAAATTTTTCAAAATGCAGAGAACACTGAAGGACACACAGACAAAGCAGTAGTAGAACTTAAAAAAGTTATTCAGGAGCATAATATCAAATTTAATAGGCTGCAAGAATCCACAGAGAGACAGCAATGAGAAATCCAGAATATTAAGAATAAAATTTCAGAATTAGACAACTCATTAGAAAGTCATAGGAGCAGAACTGAGGCAATGGAGGTCAGAATTAGTGAGAGTGAAGATAAGGCACTTGACACCAACTTATTTGAGGAAAAATCAGATAAAAGAATTAAAAAGAATGAAGAAACTCTAGGAGTTATGTGGGACTCTATCAAGAGAAATAACCTATGAGTGATTGGAGTACCAGAACAAGGAGAGACAACAGAAAATACAGAGAGAACTGTTGAAGATTGGTTGACAGAAAACCTCCCTGATATCATGAAAGATGAGAAGATATCCATCCAAGATGCTCATCAAACCCCACACAAGGTAGATCCCAAAAGAAAGTCACCAAGACATATTATAATCAAACTTACCAAAACCAAAGATAAAGAGAGAATTTTAAGAGAAGCTAGAGATAGATGAAAAGTCATCTACAAAGGAGAGACAACTAGAATAAGCTCGGACTATTCAGCAGAAACCATGCAGGCAAGAAGGCAATGGGATGATATATATAAAACCTTAAAGGAAAAAAATTGCCGGCCAAGAATTATATATTCAGCAAAACTGTCTCTGAAACATGATGGCGAAATCAGGGCACTTCTAGATAAACAGAAGTTTAGGGAAGTTGCAAAAACCAAACCAAAATTACAAGAAATGCTAAATGGAGTCCTCCGGTTAGAAAATCAATAACATCGGATAACAACCCAAGACTAGAACACAGGACAGAGCAACCAGATATCAACCCAGATAGGTAAGTCACAAAAATAAATGAAAGCTAAAACACTCAAAATAGGAAAACAGACACGTCAATATGTAAAGGATGACAATAGTAAAACAAAAAAGAGGGACTAAAAAAATGTAGTCATAGATCTTTCATATGGAGTGGAAGTCAAGGTGATAAAAAGAAATAAGAGTGGTTTAAACTTAGGAAAGTTGGGGTAAATATTACGGTATTCACAAAGGAAACTAACAATCCTACAAATCAAAATAAAAAACTAGAAAAATATAAAGACTCTGCAAACACAAAATCAACGACAATGAGAAAGATGAGAAGAAAATACATAAAGAAAAACGACTCAGCACAGAAAATTAAGGGGAACAAAGAAACTGTGAACAACACACAAAATAAGACATCAAAATGACCGCACTAAACTCATACCTATCAATAATTATGCTGAATGT
>NW_004444068.1:4917789-4919773 GCF_000243295.1 Trichechus manatus latirostris | reverse complement strand
AATCTAACCAGAGACGTAAAAGACCTATACAATGAAAACTACAAGACACTACTGCAAGAAACCAAAAGAGACCGGCATAAGTGGAAAAATATACCTTGCTCATGGATAGGTAGTCTCAACATAGTGAAAATGTCAATTCTACCCAAAGCGATCTACAGGTACAATGCAATCCCGATCCAAATTCCACTGGCATTTTTTAATGAAATGGAGAAACAAATCACAACTTCATATGGAAAGGGAAGAGGCCCCGAGAAAATAAAGCATTACTCAAGAAGAAGATAAAGTGAGAGGCCTCACACTACCTGATTTTAGAATCTATTATACCACCACAGTAGTCAAAACAGCCTGGTATTGGTACAACAACAGATACATAGACCAACGGAACAGAATTGAGAATCCAGACAGAAATTCATCCACCTATGAGCAGCTGATATTTGACAAA
The DNA here is from genome assembly GCF_000243295.1 of Trichechus manatus latirostris. NCBI lineage: Eukaryota > Metazoa > Chordata > Mammalia > Sirenia > Trichechidae > Trichechus > Trichechus manatus. The sequence continues at coordinate 4,919,331 of NW_004444068.1, read as the reverse complement.
GATCCAAAGTCTGTTAACTGGGGAAAAGACAGTCTCTTTAACAAATGGTGCTGGCATAAACGGATATCCATCTGCAAAAAACTGAAACAAGATCAATACCTCACAGTATGCACAAAAACTAACTCAAAATAGATCAAAGACTTAAATATAAAATTAAAAATGATAAAGATCATGGAAGAAAAAATAGGGACAACGCTAGGAGCCCTAATACATAACATAAGCACAATACGAACCATAAGTAACAATGCACAAGCACCAGAAGCGAGACTAGACAAATGGGAGATCCTAAAGATCAAACACTTATGTTCATCAAAAGACTTCACCAAAAGAGTCAAAAGACAACCTACAGACTGGGAAAAAAAATTTTGGCTATGACAAATCTGATCAGTATCTAATCTCTAAAATCTACACAATACTGCAAAACCTCAACAACAAAAAGATGAATAACCCAATTAAAAAATGGGCAAAGGATATGAACAGGCACTTCGCCAAAGAAGATATTCAGGCGGCTAACAGACACGTGAAGAAATGGTCACGATCGTTAGCCATTAGAGAAATGCAGATCAAAACTACAATGAGATATCATCTCACCCCAACAAGATGAGCACTAATCCAAAAAACACAAAATAATAAATGCAGGAAAGGTTGTGGAAAGACTGGAATACTTATACACTGTTGATGGGAATGTAAAATGCTACGTCCACTTTGGAAATCGATTTAGCACTTCCTTAAAAAGCTAGAAGTACCATAAGATCCAGCTATCTCGCTCCTTGGACTATATCCTAGTGAAATAAGAGCCGTCATACAATAGACATATGCACATCCATGTTCATTGCAGCACTGTTCACAATAGTAAAAAGATGGAAACACCCTAGATGCCCATCAACGGACGAATGGATGAACAAATTATGGTATATCCACACAGTGGAATACTACGCAACAATAAAGAACAACGATGAAGCCGTGAAACATCTTATAACATGGAGGAAGCTGGAACTCATTATGCTGAGTGAATTTAGTCAGACAGAGAAGGACAAATATTGTATAGGACCACTATTATAAGAACGCAAGAAAAGGTTTAACCACAGAAGAAAACATTCTTTGATAGTTATGAGGGTGGGGAGGGAGGGTGAGGGTTATTTACTAACTAGACAGTAGATAAGAATTATCTTAGGTGAAGAGAAGGACAACACACACTACAGGGGAAGTCAGCACAACTGGACTAAACCAAAGCTAAGAAGTTTCCTGGATAGAATCAAACACTTTGAAAGAGTAGCAGGGGTAGGGGTCTAGAGACCATGCTTTCAGGGGACATCTAGGTCAATTGGCATAACAAAGCTTATTAAGAAAATGTTCTGTGTCCTACTTTGGTGAGTGGCACCTGGGGTCTTAAAAGCTAGCGAGTGGCCATCTAAGATGCATCAATTGGTCCCAACCCACCCGGAGTAAAGGAGAATGAAGAACACCAAAGACACAAGGAAAGTATTAGCCCAAGAGACAGAAAGGGCCACATAAACCAGAGACTTCATCAGCCTGAAAGCA
>NW_004444068.1:4913556-4917689 GCF_000243295.1 Trichechus manatus latirostris | reverse complement strand
AGGAGAATGAAGAACACCAAAGACACAAGGAAAGTATTAGCCCAAGAGACAGAAAGGGCCACATAAACCAGAGACTTCATCAGCCTGAAAGCAGAAGAACTAGAGGGTGCCCGGCTACCACCAAGGACTGCCCTGAAAGGGAATACAACAGAGTCCCTGATGGAGCAGGAGAAAGGTGGGGTGCAGAACTCAAATTCTAGTAAAAAGACCAGACTTAATGGTCTGATGGAGACTAGAGGAACCCCGGAAAGCATGCCCCCTGGATTCTCTATCAGCCAAGAAATAAAACAATTTCCGAGACCAACTCTTCAGACAGGGATTGGACTGGACTGTGGGACATAAAAGTGATACTCGTGAGGAGTGTGTCTCTTAGCTCAAGTAGATACAAGAGACTAAACAGGCAGCTTCTGTCCGGAGGTGCGATGAGAAGGCAGAGGGAGCTGGTTGAATGGACATGGGGAATGAGGGGTGGAAAGGAGGAGTGTGCTGTTGCGGTATGGGGATAGCAATTAGGGTCACATAACAGCGTATGTATAAATTTTAGTACGGCAGACTAACTTGAAATGTAAACTTCATTTAAACTACAACATTAAAAACAAATTAATATTTAAAAAAAAAAACTAATTGTGAATGATATAGCTATAAAATTATCTGAAGAAAATGTAGGAGCTTATCTTTGGACCTAAGGACATGAAAAGACTTAAACTAAACTTCCGAAGCACAAGCATAATGCAAAACACACACACAAATTATTATATTTATTACATATAAATTAAGGATTTCTGTTCAACAAATAATTCCATTGACAACATTATATGTAATAGAATGGGAAAAGACAGTCACAATATCTAAAACCAACAAGTGAAAATACCTAGCATATACAAGGACTTCTAACAAATCAGTCAGAAAAAGACAGCAATCTCAACAGAAAATGGGCAAAGGATGTGTACTAGCAATTTACAGAAGAGAAAGGCCAACATTCTAACAAACATATACAATTTTGTGCAAACTCATTAGGAAAAAGAGAAATGTGAATTAGACAATAACTAGATATCATTCACATCCATTAAACTGGCTAAAAGTAGAAAGTTGGATAATGCCAGGTGTGATGCGGATATAGGGATATGGGACACTTACATATTGCTGGAGGAAGTGTAGACAGTACAGCCATCCTAGAAAGCCATCTTGCCCTATTTGGTCAAATTAAGTCTACACATTCCCTAGATCCCAACACTTCTGTTCCTGAGTACATATCCCAAGGCAATTCTCCCATAGACCCATGAGAGGATGTTGGTGGAAAACTGTGTATCCATTACTGGGAAGTGGAGAGCTGAAATGTGATGTATGTACGTCATATAATATTATGCCAAAATTAGAAGCAATTAATTAAATGTATACAGAGAAACATGAATGAATCAAAGGCATAGGACTTAGCAAATAAATAAGTAAAATAAAGAAAAAAGTAGGAAACACAATGAGATATATTACATAATACCATGTACATAAATTAAAATTACAGAGCCACAAAACAATAGCCATCTTGCAAGAACATGCTAACATTAAACTTATTAAAATGGTGACTGGTGGAGGAGTAAGGAATTCGAGAACATAGACCAAAGGGAATAAATATATTCATACCAAAATACAAGAGGATGCCTTGAATAAAGAAAAATGCAATGCCTTTATTTTTTCTTTGAAGATTTCATAAAATTTGCCTATGAAACCATCTCAGCCTAGCGCTTTTATGGGAAAGGGTAGTTCTTTGAAAACTTTCTCAATGTCATGCAAGGTAATTGCTGTTTTTAGATTTTTTTATCCGTTTTGGAGGTCAGTTTTGGTCATTTATATTTTACTTGAAAGTCTTCTATTTCTTGAAGAAATAATTGTATTTACTTTTATGTCCTCTGCCTCAGTAATTATTTACCTATTCTAATTCTAATTTTGTGTACTTATGATTTCTCACTTTTTCTTGATTTGGTTAGCTAGCGGTTTCTCTATTTTATTTATAAAGATCCAACTCTTGGATTTGTCCTATTTTTCTGTTTAAAAGGCCATTAATTTCTGGAATTTGCATTCCTTTCTGCTGTTATTCTTATGCTTATTTTATTATTTTTTCTAACTTTAAAGTTTTCAATTTACTTACTTCCATGTTTCCTTTGATAAATAATATTAAGTATTTAAGGATATGAATATTTTTTCTGAGTCTTATTTTAACCATGCCCCTTAGGATTTTATATGTAGTGTTATATTTTAAGGTTTTTATTTTGAAATAATTATAGACTCATAACAATTTGCAAAAATAGTACAGAGAGTTTCCGTCTACCTACGACCCAGCAACTAACAACAACAAAAACAAAGGCTTTGCTGTTGTTGTTAATACCTATGACTTTATTTTAGGGTTTTATGGTTAATGTGTTTTTTCTGTTTGCTTTTTTTATTTTCTGTGAGATCACAGAATGTAGTTTGTATTATATTTACTATTGGAAATTGGTAAGGTTCTCTTTGTGCTCTAATATGTGATCAATTTTTTGTGAATGTTCCTTGGACTTTAAAAAATAACTCTTATGTTCAGTTTTTAGGGTATAAATCCAATATAAAATTATTAGCTCTACCTAATTAATTATGTGATTTTGGTCTCTTTGTCCTTACTTATTTTTGTTTCCTTGATCTGACACTGGCTGTGTAGGGTTCCCAGGCAGAATTTGTGTCTGGTTGGATAATGATGCCCAAAAACGTTGGTTTAAGCCCCTTGACCGGCTGAAGGGAGGTGTTTGGTTGGATACTGTCTCTGTTCTGTGGTAATTTGACTTGATGATGTGTTTGAAGACAGAAGAGGCCTCTGCATAGAACATACAAATGATACAAAGTTGAGAAGGAAGACAAGATGTTGGCAGACAGAAGCAGACCTCTGAAAGGCTGAAACAACAAGCCATAAAAAAAAAATGGAATTTTATAATGTCACAATGTCAGCCAGGAGAGGTCATCTGGGACTGATGGTGGAAGACATCTTGCTTAGGTAGGGCTTTTAGCTGAGTCTTGAAGAATAGGTAGGGGTTGGGGGAAAAATTGTGGTTGATTATAGCAACCTTGAGGATTATCAGTAGGGAGTGTAAAATGGTGAGAGTCCCAAAGTGCAAAATAGTAAAGATTTTCTTAAGACACCCTTAGGCATTATCTTAATACTCCAGATTAGGTGATGCAATGGCCACCTCATCTGAAGAATGTACTCTCAGAGTTAGCTTCCTCTATGGGCCAAAGGTCCCCACTCATTGCTTCGTGGCAGGGAGATTTCTTAACATGGCCCAGAAGTCCATGTTAAGAACTTCACAGAAGGACCATAAATGAAAGTGTGGTCAAGGTTGGGCTGATAACCATAGACTGTGAAGTTCAGACTATTAATTAACTTACCTTAACAGTCCAGCACCCAGTGACTCAGAGAATACTTGGTGAAGTGAGGAGGGAATGGAGAATGGCATGATATCAGGCCCTGCGTGGCTGAAGATGGTCTGATAGAGGCCATGCAGGTGATCAAAAGCAGGAAAGAGCTCCTTCGATTTGCAACCTGACCTGACCATTTTCTATCAAGATCACAGCGGCACTGAACCAATGAAAACTGAATGGAATTATCAGGAAAAGATCAGTCAAGAAAGATTTCTTGGAGGAGGGATGTTTTGAGCAAGTTCATAAGAATTTGCTAGAAAGGGATGAGCAGGGCATTTTTTTTTTTTTGAGCAGGGCATTTTTTTTTTTTAATATTTTATTGTACTTCAGGTGAAGGCTTACAGAACAAACAGTTTCTCACGAAACAGTAGTACACATGTTGTTTTACGACATTGGTTAACAACCCCACAACATATTAACCCTCTAACTTCTTAACCTTTTTTTTTTTTTGTGAAAATACACATAGCCAAAGAGACACCGTTTCAAAAATTTCTACATGCACAGTTCAGTGACATTGACTATGCTATTCCAATTGTGCTGTTATTCTCACTTAAGATGAAGGCTTACAGAACAAAATAGTTTCTCATTTAACAGCTACTACAAATGTTGCCCTATGACAATGGTTAACAATCTCACAACACATCAACAATATCCTTACTCAACCTTGGGTTCCCTATCACCAGCTTCCTTGT
>NW_004444068.1:4895725-4912986 GCF_000243295.1 Trichechus manatus latirostris | reverse complement strand
CTCCACCCAGCAATTCAGTCCCTCAGGGAGTTTGGATGTGTCTATGGGGCTTCCATGACCTTTCCTTGTACAAGTTGTGCTGGTTTCCCTGTATTGTGTACTGTCTCGCCCTTCACCCAAGATACCACTTACCTATTGCCTGTTTAGTATTTCCCCCCCACCCCTCCCATCCCTGGTAACCATGAGCAGGGCATTTTTGAGGGGGAAATGAGAAGAGCAATAATGTGGAGCAGGACCCATCATATTCACTTAAAGAAACGAATCTGGCTCAAACAGAAAGAGAGCATACAGGAGGTTTAGAAAACCCAGTAACTTCTTAAGGAGGACTTTGGACACCAAAATGAGAAGGGCAGATGCTATCTGACAGGAATGAAAGCAGCACTCGTGGGTGCAGGCGCTTCCACAAACTCTCTTCCCCACCACCTGTCATGGTATCTGAGATGTCAAGGAAGGTCTAAGATCGCTTCTTCAGATTAAGGCATCAACTTCTTATCTGCCTCTTTTACAAGCAAAAAGTCTGAAGATATTTCTTCCCCTGGTAAGTGCCACCACACAATGAGGGAGCCCAACGTGCTTCAGATACGGCTGTATCTCTGTGCTCACAGGTGGTGAAATGCATATCAAATTGTTCACTACATATTAGTAAGTAAGGACAAATAAGCTCATGCTTACCTTGCTTACTGGGTCATCCACCTGGTCAGGGATTGTAAATTTGAAAAGAGGCTTTGATTCTGTAGGAAGGTGCTGTGGGGTTGGAAGAGAGAGAGATGCCATTCATATCTAGAAGCAGAATCTTTGATATGGTGAAAAATGTGAAATTGTTCACTACAGATGATCTGTTAAGCCTATTGGATAATCTACCCCTGCACCAGGGGCATATCTCAATCCCCTAAAGCCATTTTGAAACTGGTATTTGATATTACTTCCTGTCTATTTCAGTTCCGTCGAGTTTTAAAAATAGTTAATAAGAGAACCACAGCTTATCCTATCTTCTAATTCCTGGCCTCTCTAGGTTTCAAAAGGATATGAGATTTGTTTGCTCTTTCTACCCCCTCTGCAACATTGTCCCTTTTATTCTATCTCCTTGGCATCTAGACTTAGATACTGTGGCCTCACAGAAAGGGTGCGAGCTCTGGAATTAGAAAAGATCCAGCTCTGCCTTAGATCCAGCTCTGCCTTTTGGCTCTGCCTGTAAAGCCCAGGAGAGTAGAAAGGAAGTCTTGCTATCAACTGATACGTCATACATATGGGGTCCAGCGGGTAGGGCACAACATTCCTTCATGGTTCCCATAAGGTATCATCAGTCTGCACAGAGGTCACCCTAGTTGTGTATCTGAGAGTTTCTGTATTAGATTTCTGTTGCTGTGAAATAAATACCCCACAACATAAACATTTATTATCTCTCAGTTTTTATGGGTCAAGAATTTGAGAGCAACTTAGTTGGGCTGGAAGATCTGTTCTTAAAGGTAGCTCATAAGCTGTTGGTGAGAGCCTCAGTAGTTCTCCACGTGAGCCTCTCTACAGGGTTGCTCAGGTATCCGCGTATGGTGGTAGCTGGTTTCCCTCACAGCAAGTAATCTAAGAGAGTAGAAGCCCAGAAGCAAGCTACATCCTTTCAGTGACCTAGCTTCAGAAGTCACAGAACCTCACTTCTGCCACCAATCCACACTCAGAAACCAAAATCAACCTTGCTGCCATTGAGTTGATTCTGACAACTACCTTTTGAATGAAAGTGTGTCAAAGAATTTGCCAACATACTTTAAGACCACCACAGCTCCTCTCTCCCCCAGGTCTCCCCCTTCTTCTCCTGTCTTCATTTCCTTGGTCTTATGACTCCTCTGCTCCTTCCTCCATCCCAGAGTCCAGGCTTATACCAGAATGGTATATGTGTTTATTAGTTTGCGTGGAGTGTGGAGGGTGCCAAATTAGATTCTAGAAATCTTAGGCAGCATTGGAGGGACTTTTAGGCCCTTCCAACTTGAAAAATTAAGTGTCTGTAACAGAAATATTGAGACTGCTTCAATACTATCCCCAAATGATAGACAGCACCTTTCCCCCCTAGTAGCTTCAACTGAAAGTCTAGGATTATGGATTTGTCCCAGGTTCAGTGACCTTGGATTTGATTGGCTCAGCCTATACTGAAACTGGCTGGGGAGCAAGGAGGTCGGCCCTGTCTGAACTGAGTGAACTGAGTGTTATTACCAAAAGAAAGGAAACAGATACAGAACAGGCAAGTTGGCAACGGTCCACTACAGTGATGGTGACTGAAGGAGATAAAATAAATAACATGACTGCCACTTTATGGGAAGAATTTTTTTTTTCTGGATTCTTCTTTCCTCTCTCTCCATACTTAATCATTTAAGTTCTATGGATTCTCCTTTAGCATTGTTGCTTACAACTGCTCCCTCCTCTCCATTCTACTACCCCTGCCCTGCTCTGGCCTCTCACTGACCCTATCCTGGCCTATGTTGGGAGCTCCATCCCACTGACCCCACTCGAGCTGTCTCAGAGCACCTGAATCTGAATCTAGCTCTGGGAGACCTATCACCTCCACACACTTTCCTGTGGCCCCTAGCTGCATAGGTCCATCTCTATGGGTTATGTCAGAGAAAGCTGCAGGTGGGCAGTAGAGCCAGCAAGCTAGGATGGAATGAAGATGCATGGTGGCTATCGTGCTGGGCACTTTGTTCTTCAAGGTAACCCAAGAGGCCAGAGCATCTGTGAGTCGGGAGAGACCAGATGGCCAGAGTGCACTACAGCTTCCCAGCCTCCATGTCCAAGCAGCTTCACCCTTCATCTTCCCCAGAGGAGAAGGGATGACTTTCCCTACTTTGATCTAAAATGAAAGTGCCTGGCTAACCTACTGACCAGTTCTGCAGGGGTATTTATAGCGAAGCCAGATGGAGTTTGATTTTGTGCAGGTTTATTTATTTCTTTTACATTTTGTTTACTTTAACTAGTTTTCAAAGACGTTCCTATCCTGGAAAGTTTATACAAGCAGGCAGAATAGTTGAATGAATTCCATAAAACCATCACCCAGCGTCAGCATTTATTAACTCACAGCCTCCTAACTTCCCCAATTATTTTGAAGTAAATGCAAGACATTATACCCTTTTATCCACAATATTGTCTGTTTAAAAGATAAGAATGCTTAAAATACATGGCTATAGTGCCATTATCATACCTAAAAATTTCACAGTAATTCCGGTAATATCATCAAATATCCAGTCAATATACACATTTCCCTAGTTATCTCATGAATGTTTTTATTTTCATTTAGTTCATTTGTTTGAATTAGGGTTCAGATAAGGACTATGTACTACAATTAGTTGACTCTTGAGTCTCTTGAGTCAATTTTAGACTATAGATTCCCTGTCCATATCTTTTTTATTATTTTTGTGGTAAAATGTATATGAAGAAACATTAGCCATTTTAACCATTTTTATATGCACAACTCAGTGACATTAATTATGTTCCCAATATTGTGCAACTATCACCACTATCCACTTCCAAATTTTTCCAGCACCTTTAAGAGTATTCCTTAAGCAATACCTCCCAATTTCCCACTCTCCCCCTCCCCTGGTGACCACTAATAAACATTGTACTCTATGCATATTCTAGATATCTCATATGAGTGGGATCATACAATATTTGTTCTTTTGTGTCTGACATTTCACTCAGCATGATGTTTGCAAGATTCATCCATTTCATAGCATGTATCAGAACTTCGTTTCTCTTTGTGGCTGAGCAATATTCCGCTGTATGGGTATACCACAATTTGTTTATCCATTCATCTGTTGATGGACACTTGGGTTGCTTCCCTTTTTTGGCTATTGTGAATAATGCTACAATGAACATTGGTGTACAGTATATGCTTGAGCCCCTGCTTTCAAGTCTTTGGGGCATATATCTAGGAGAGGAATTACTGGGTCATATGTTATCATATGACTGGGTCATATGCTATTTATTTGCTGAAGAAACCAGGTTGTTTGTTCTGTAGAGTTTTTTTCACAGCCTGGGTTTTCTGATTACATCCCTGTAGTGTCTTCCTTTAACATTTTCCTCTGTTCCTGCATTTCTTGTAAATTTGTAGTTAGATCCAGAAACTCAATCAGGTTCAGAGTTGATTTCTTGAAAAACCACTTCATAGGTGATGGTGTGTAGGATATTCACAAAGTCTGATTTTCTCTCTATTTCGTGATGTTAATAGAGATTAATAATCATTGTCCCAATTAAGGTTAGTCAGTATTTTTTATTTATAAAGAGGATAGAAAAATAACTTAAATCTTATAGGGTGATATAAGGTGGAAATCAAAAGGGAAGTATCATTCTTTCTCTCCTGGCCCTCCAAGTTCTACTCTTTAGAGGTAACCACGTTTACAATGACTGTGCATTTTCAGGTAAAAGTCCTTGATATAATTACTCCAGGAAAGTGAGTGGGGCTCTATTATGGAGGTATGGTAAGTGTGGTACACACACGCACAAACCCACGTGGTCTATTATATGTATTAACAAATCTATTACATACAAATCTATTATAAAACAATATAATTAACTAAATAGAATGTTATATATTATTATATTTATCTAAACATTATAGAAGACAAATAACAAGCAAGACAACCATCTAAGGAAGTCTCAAGAGATATGTTATTAATTACCAAATGAGTGACTACTTTAGAAAAGACTCTTGGCTTTAAGTGAGTTTGAGAAGCTGCTTAATATACATTTGTTGAAAACCTCACCGGCTTAAGCCTGAAAGAGACATTTGATATGAAGATACAGGAATAACTCTTGGAGGGCATGGGTGGGAGGTGGCACTTGGCATGAGACTGAGTTGTTGTGTCCAAGACCAGAAAAGCCACCTAGAACACAACAACTGCCTTCCCAGCTTGCTTTATTTTTCTCTCTGCAGACTGGCTTTCTTTGCTTTTCCACACACCATATGCCCCACTGGAGCCCTGGTGGTGTAGTGGTTAAGAGTTCAGCTGCTAGCCAAAAAGTTGGCAGTTTGGATCCACCAGTTGCTCCTTGGAAACCCTGCAGGGCAGTTCTACTCTGTCCTAGAGGGTCACTATGAGTTGGAATCAACTTGATGGCAACGGGTTTGGCTTTTGTTTGTTATATGCCCCCAAGTCCCGAAGCTCTGGGTCCTCAAAGCAACAATAGAGCCTGACCAGCATCCCTGAATCCCAGTTCCCAGGAGAGATCATCTGATTGGCCCACAGTCAGGTGTCCATCTACCCCTAGTCCAATCAGCTATGGCTGTGGGCCAGGCCATATAGCACTTAACGTGGCTACAGCTCACCTTCTCTCCTCTACTCCGTATATGAAGGGCTGGTCTCAGAGAAGGAGGGAGAGTTATGAGATGGGCAGATACCCGCAAGAGGTATCTGGGTTCTTAATGTGAACAGAATGCATGCTAGCTAGCTTAAGTGGAAAAGAAACTTATTACAGAATTTTAGGTATCCCACAAACTTCCAGGGTCAAGCTTGAAGGCTACGTGGCTGGGGCAATACCCAATTTACACTGAGCATTGCTCAGTGTCCACTGACAGGATAGCTAGCACCCATGGCACTGGACACTGGAAACCAGAGGCTCTGCCGCTGGTAAACCCCAAGGCCAGAATCCTGGGCTGCCACCATTTCCCAAGGATTGAATACGGGCGGTCCACCTTCCTCACATGGTTCTTTTCCAAACCAGAGATACACTCAGGCGCATCTCACTGGGGAACCTAGTCTCCTGCCTGAAACCTGGTTGCAAAGTAGGGTGGGAAAGTGAATTCTTCCTTCTAGTAATACCTCAGGGAGATGGAATTCCTAACAAAGAAAATTCCCCAAGCACGGGAAAGCTGTTCACAATATGGTACCAGTTGCTGTTGAGGTGACTCTGACTCATAGCAACCCCATGTGTGTCAGAGTAGAACTGTGCTCCATAGAGTTTTCAATGGCTGCTTTTTTTGGAAGTAGATGGCCAGGCCTTTCTTCCAAGGCACCTCTGGGTAGACTTGAACTTCCAACCTTTTGGTTAGCAGCTGAGCGCATTAGCCATTTGCACCACCCAGGGAGCCTAACCACAAGATCACAGGCAACCACAAATGTGACAGGTGTCCACCTGGGTGTCTAGGACAATGATACTACTGAAAGTTATATGTTAAGATCAAACAGGGCCCACAGTGGGGACAGGCAGTGCTGGGGCAGGGGCCCATTTGGCCCAGACATCACATTCATGACAGGCTTTTCAACTTTTGACATTATACCTGTTACAGATTGAATTGTGTCCCCCAAAAATGTGTATTGACTTGGCTAGGATATGATTCCCAGTATTGTGTGATTGTCCACCATTTTGTCATCTGATGTGATTTTCCTCAGTGTTGTAAATCCTACCTCTGTGATGTTAATGAGGTGGGATTGGCAGCAGTTATGTTAATGAGGCAGGACTCAATCTACAAGATTAGGTTGTGTCTTAAGTCAATCTCTTTTGAGGATATAAAAGAGAGAAGCGAGCAGAGAGACAGGGAGACCTCATACCACCAAGAAACAAGTGCCATGAGAATAGTCCATCCTTTGGACCTGAGGTTCCTGTGCTGAGAATTTCCTCAACTGGGAAAGACTGATGACAAAGACCTTCCCCCAGAGCAAACAGAAAGAAAGCCTTCCCCTGGAGCTGGCCCCCTGAATTCGTACTTCTAACCTATTAGACTGTGAGAGAATAAATTTCTCTTTGCTAAAGCCATCCACTTGTGGTATTTCTGTTATAGCAGCACTAGATGACTAAGACAATCCCCAAACAAAGTCACACATAGAGGTCATAGAGATACACAGACGAGGCCGAATGAAGTTCATTCTCCACCTTTAAACTTACGCACCCCAATTGGACCAGACTACTTCAGGTACACAAGGAATTCATTAATTTTATAAATCCTACAATTATCTTGGAACTAGCACAACATAACATCACATTGTATTTTTTGTGTGCTAAATTATTTGTTACATGTAACCATTTAAAATAAACCACAATATTTGTAATTCTGATCAGGTATTTCTTCATCAGGCCTCAAAAAATGGGAATGGCTAGGATCACTCTTGAGGGGCTCAGACCTCAAAGAAGGGGGATCTCATGGGCTGTAGTGAACAGGAGAGGTGGGAGAGGAGTACCCCAAACTTGTCTCTGAAGGACTGGTAGCATTTAAATTATTGGAGGGGATTGAGGCAAGTCATCATTGGCAAGTGTCCCTCCCAGGATGGATCAAGTCCTTTTTTTCCAAAGGTACAGCCATTCCTGTCTTTCTACCATCTCCCCCAAGACGAAAGGCTGTTCCTGTGATGGGAAGGAATAGCAGCTCCCCTCCCTACCCATCCCGCTGCGTTGTCTCTGCCCTCAGGTCTCCAGCTCAGAGTGGATGTGAAGCTGGAGCTGAGGAAGGTGGAGAAACTCCTGGGAACTGAAGGTTATGAAGAGCCAGATCTGCAGGTGGGTGTGTGGTGGGAGGAAAGCTCCTTTTGGTGTTGGCATGGATAGGGACATTTCGAATTAAGCAGCTTCCAATTGCAGTGCAAGTCTTCAGCTGCAGAGCTGTTTAATTTGTACCTGAAAGGAGCCGTCCAAGCCCTTTGCTGCTGAGGTGATTCTGACGCACAGCGACCCTATAGGACAGAGTACAACTGCTCTACAGAGTTTTCCAGGGAGCGGCTGATGGATTTGAACTGCCAACCTTTTGGTTAGCAGCCATAGCTCACCATAGCTGTCAACCATGCATCACCAGGGCTCCAAAAGGAACTGTAGTGATGTCCTAATTGATTGGGACCAACCAAACCAAACTCACTGCTGTTGAGTCAGATTCTGACCTACAGCGACCATGCAGGACAGAGTAGAACTGCCCCATAGGGTTTTCAAGGCTGTAAATCTTTAAGGAAGCAGATTGCCACATCTTTCTCCCAAGGAGTGGCTGGCGAGTTCGAACCACCGACCTTTAGGTTAGCAGCTGAGCACTTAACCACTGTGCCACCAGGGTTCCTATGAATTGAAACAGGTTATAAATTAAGGCCTCAAGAGGAGTCCTTGGGGTTCAGCTTGTCAGGATTTTCTTGTGGGGAGGTTTGGGAGCTGCATAGAGAATGACATTCAGGGGCCTTGGGAGTTTAGAGTACAAAGTCCACCCTCTCACCTTTAATTGCAGGTCACTGTGTCTGAGCATCAGATCAGAAGTCCTGGGGTCCAATCATTATCTGGGGAGGTGGGGGTGGCAGAGAATCTTCACGTGGGTTTGGCCTGTTCTAGACCCTCCCTTGGCCAATGAGGTCAAGTCTGGGACTTCCTGCCCTAGATGGGCACCCTCACTGGATTTTCAGGATGGCCCTCCTCATTTTGTTGATTGTCCCCCTGAGTTCAGCCCCTCCTGCTCTTCTGCTCCCCACACCTTGTCAGTAGTGAAGTCATGTTGATTCCACCATGAGGTGCCCCTCAGATCTTTCCTTTTTAAACCCACGTGTACATGGGCTTGTTATATGCCAGGCACTGTTCAAATCCCTTTGCAGATAAAATATGTATCTGCTCTAAGTTGTTAATGGTTGTTAACTGTCGTCAAGTCAGCCACCAACTCCACAATACAAAACACTGCCCAGTCCTGTGCCATCCCCATGATGGGTTGTGGTTCAAACCACTGTGATCCATGGGGTTTTCATTGGCTGATTTTCAGCAGTAGATTGCCAGACCTTTCTTCTTGGTCCATCTTAGTCTGAAAGCTGTACCTTTTCAGCATCATGACAACACGTAAACCTCCCGACAGACGGGTGGTGGCTGTGTATGGAGTGCCTCGGCCGAATCGGGAACCCAGCTGGAAGGCAAGAACTCTACTACTAAGCCACCAACACGTAGTAAATGCATTTAACCCTCACAAAAACTCTACGAGGATTTGTTAGTCCTGATTCACAGATGAATAAACTGAGGCACAGACAAATTGCATAATCTGCCTTAACTTCATAGAGCTAGGAAGTAGCACCCCTGGGAATTAATCCCAGGCCGTGTGGCTCCAGAGCTTGAGTGTGCCACCACCTCACCTGCTACTTGTCCTCAGCTCCTGCCTCCGCCTACCCTAGACTTGGCCTCAGCAGCTCCTGCCTGGGATATAACACACGGCAGTCCTAATTCTTGCAAATTTGAAATTATGTGATATAAATTTATCAATAAGGTCTTACTTTGTGTGTCTTTTGAAATAATGCAGCCCCTTCCACTTCAAAAAATGTTAAGAATTTTGTACTTTCAAGTTGGCAAGTCTAGGGCATTGGTGCTGGTGAGCTGGTAAATAGAAAACCTCCACCCTTTTGTCAGTACCAGAGCTGCGAACCGAACCGGTTCATTTTGGTTCGAACCCCTGCTGGAAATTTGCATTTCTAACAAGTTCCCAGGAAGTTATAAATAAGAATCATCTGGGGATCTTGTTTAAATGTAGATTCCGGTTCAGTACATCTGGGGTGGAAATGCGAATTCTCAGCAGGGAACTTGTTAAGAATGCAAATTCTCAGCAAGGGTTTGAACCAGAACAAGCCATCTTGTAGGGAGATTTGCAAGTTAAGCCTCATCTGTAACAGTGAAAAGAAAGGATTTTCATCAGTGCATAAATGGAGGGGTGGTGGTTGTGGGTTGGGGAAGTGGTGTACTTAAGACGCCTCTGAAATCAAATCCAACACGTAATTATCTTTGATTAAGCTTCATCTCATTCTAGCTTGGGGCTTAAAATTCTGTCCAGTTCCATTTCATTCCCAAATAATTTTTGGAGCATCTCCTATGTGTATGGTACAATTATGAAGCTGTTGTCTGTTGACTGGATCTCCTTAACTAGGCTCTGACTTCCAGGGGTGGAGGGCTTCTTTTCCGGCTATGCTTTGGCGGTGACTGTACCCACGGATGTACTTAATACACAGATGACTAAATATCATGCCACACACATACCCAGCACCCCAGCCTGTGCTTCTGGGGAAAGACATGCACAGGTGTCAGGTCAGGGCTCAATCTGCAGGGGCGTGGCTGAATCTCTCCTTCTCTCCAGGGGTGGTATCAGAGAAGCCAGCCTCAGAAGTCCAGAAAAAACGTGAGCACGGTGGGGATTTGAAGCTTTTCCGAAACAGACACTGTGAGCAGAGATCACTTTTATTGAGCTGGCTTCGTTTTAAGAAAAGGAAAAGAAACAAAGTCAAGAGACACTCTGCTAACAGATGCCCGGGGGGCGGGGGCTGGACACTTCTGCTCCATGCTGTGCAAAGAAGGGGATCCTGGCCCGTGCTTCTCACCACTCCTTCCCGGAGGCCATGGTCTGGCCGTCCGCTGGGCTTCACTGCACCTTCTTGAACACTTGCTTGCAGACCACACCCTGCACTCTCATCTCCTGAAACATAAGCAGACCCATGTCAACGGCCAGAATAAGCTCACACTTGGGGTTTGGTGTGTCTAGGGCAGGAACTCTGAAAATCCTCAATGGCTGCTAATTTCTCCCAAGAGTTGGAGCAAACTAACCAATGCCTTGGAAAGTAGGTTGAACTTGATCAGTGGAGATCCGACTCTGCTGCATACTGTGCGTGGAGCTGGCTGGGGAACAGATGTGGCTTAGAGCTGACCAATAGAACTCCCGATGTCCCCTTCCCAAGAGGTGGAAAGACTCTGAGAACCTCAGGCCTGAGCCCAGGACAGAGTCTGTGCCCGGGGAATGGAAGAAACCAGGCCCAGACTCATGGTTTAACCCACAAAGGAGCTCAATAGGTTACCACAGACCAGGGGTTGCAAACTACTGCAGCAGTTCTGAGCTTCGGTTGCACCTTAGAGTTACCTGGGGAGTCTGAGGAGCTCCTGGACTCCACTCTAGACCACTTATATCAGTACCTCAGGGAGTGGAGCATGGGAATTGGTATTTTTAAAAGCCTCCCAGGTGGCTCTAAAATGCAGCCAAGAAAGCCCATGCTCTGCCCACAAGGGCAGCCCCTGCTCCGTCCCTATGGACTACTGCCAGGTAGGAATGATAGCACAGGGTTGCCACATCTTCCAAGTTTTTTTTTTTTCTGAAGGAAGCTGGAAATCTGGGTATTTATGTGACATCTCCAATTTTTAAGCTGTTGACTGAGAAGTCTGAAGTCTTGTGAGGGCCAAGTAAAACAGGCCTCTGCGGCCCCCAGTTTACAACCTCTGACATATAGATCCACAGAACTATTGAGGTGAAAGGGCCAATGGTCATTTCACTCACCCTCTTTGCTCAGAGTTGAGGAAACACAGGCCCAGGAGGAGAAAAGCTCAAGGTCAGGCCCCTCAGCCCAGGCTGTCTGCATTAGGGTAAGCAGCCTCTGAAAATAACGGCCTCGTGCCTCTCCTCAGCACTCAGATTCTCAAAGCTCTTACAGACCTTGGTCTTCATAGAACTCCTACATGGTAGGATGGCATTTTGCAGATGTGGCCCAGAGGGAGGAAGGGACCTGCCCGAAAACAATCAGTGAGTTGGGTCTAGAACCCGAATCATCTGGATCAGGCTCCTACCACAGAATGAAGACATTTAGGGGCTCCAAGGGGGTGGGTGGAGCAATGGGACCTCTCCGGTTAGAGGACACGTGCTATATCCAGAAAACATGGGGCTCTACTAGGTCCTTGGGTGGCATAAACTGTTTGTGCTTGGCTACTAAAGGTTGGCAGTTCAAACCTACCCAGTGGCACCATGGAAGACAGGCCTGGTGATTGCTTCTGTAAAGATTACCCAGAAAACACTACAGAGCTCAGCTCTACTCTGTAACACATGGGGTCACCACTGACTTGACGGCAATAGGTTTTCAGGATTTTTTTCACTATGGATCTGTGCATGCTCTTCCCAGTGGACAGAGTGGAAGTGGTTTTGACCTGAGTCCCCAGGCTGGAGGACAGGATGAGTGGGGCCCACCCCCTAACTGAAGACTTCTCCTCCTTGTAATTTAGACTGAGATCATGTCTTACAGAAGCTAAGAGAATTCTCATTGGCTCTGGTCTGCTACAATTTGGCATGGTGAAAATATACACCATTGGGGAGCATATTTTGGTTCCGCCACCTTCTAATGTGCGAACTATATGTTTAACCTAATCTTCCAGAACTTCCATGCCCTCATCTCCAAACAGATAAATAGTAACAGTACATGGTCCATACGGCTGCTGAGAGAATGGGAAGAGGAAGGAATGCAAAAGGGCCTAGCTCAGTGCCTCACACTTAGTGAATGCACCCCCTCACCTCCTCCCTCTGACTCGACAACTCCTAGACCTTGAAAACACATTAACCATAAAGTTACTTGAGTAACTTCTCCAGGCCCTTGGAAGGGAAGCTTCAGAGAGGAACAAAGGACCAGACACACTGCATTCTTACAAGGTCCATGCAGACCTCCGTGGTGACCAGAGCTTCTGGGGGCCCAGCCTAGTCCAGCCCACCCAGCCCAGGAACCTACCAGGTGCAGCTCATCACCCTCGATCCACTGGGTCCAGCCGCGCCCCTCTTTCTCGCCCTTCTGCACACACTCGAGCTTGTCCCCATCCCAGCTCACCGTGGTCTGCCAAGCAAGAAGCACAGTTGTCAGTCCTGAGCAGGCAGTCCCTGGAGCCTCGGAGAAGGGCAGGCTTCAACCCTGATAATCCAGGATGTCTTTACATCAATTTCATTATAGAAGATATGCAGCTCAACACTCCTTACCTATGCCATGCTCTAATTACAGTGTGCAAATCAGTTTTAAAATTTATGGAAACCTCCATAAATTTCATTTAAAAGGATAATTAGGAGGGAAAAAGTCACTGGGGCAGAGCTGTCAGTGCTACGGCTGAGAATGGGGCTGGGAGGGGGAGGCGGGACTCCTGAGGCCTGAGCAGACGAGGTGTGGGTGGGGCGAGGCTGCTTTCCTGCCTCTTGCTGGTGAGGGACAGACTTCTCAGAGTACCCTGCCTGTCCCCAGACATTTCATCCATCCATTCACTGTTTCAACCTTTGCTAGGTCCTGGGACACCAGAAAGACACACCTGCCTTCAAAGAACTCATCGTCTCCTGGGGAAAATGGCCTTGGGCACCAACGGCCGCCACTAGCTGCCTGCCTGCTCCACCAGGCACTCTCTATGCTGTCTCTAAATCCTTGTGACTGTTCATCTGGAGCAAAGATTGGGATCTCCATTTTACAGATCAGGTCAAGGGTCTTGCCAAGGTCACCCAAGGGGTCAATGGACGTGCCAGATCTAAGCACAGATCCGTGGGGTGCCAAAGTCCCCTTCTCAATGTACCACACTGCTTACATGCCCAGTATCGCTAGAGAGGCTTGGGAGCCTTGAGGGAGAGGAGAATGGAGCAAGGAGGTGCTGGGGGAGAGGGGTCCACTGGGGGCCGTGCGATGAAGGCACAGAGATCTGACATCAGAGACACTCTCAGGAAGCTCACCAGGCAGGCACCAAGAGTGGTGGGGGAGAGAGGAAGAAGCCCCTGCTGCCCACCTTTGTGCCCTCACATCTCCCTTGAGCACTGTGTGTCTTGCCAGGCGCTGGGTATGCTGAGGGGAGACAGATGGGACGAGGAGGAGGACCAGACATGCCTATGGGGGCAGATTTCACAGACTTGTTGGAGTGGCAAAGGCCCACCCAGGGACACAGGACTCAGAGTGGTGGAATTTAGAGCAAGAGAGTCCTGTCTCCCTAGCGTGGCCATGAGCTCATTGTCTAGATTGGGACCTCTCTTTCCCCTGTGTCTCCAGGGCTGGGCACAAGAAGGTGCAGTGGGCATCTCTCATATTCATGGCTTCCCACCTTCTTTTGAATGGCCTTTCAGTATGGGGCAGTTCCACAGTATGAGTGACTGAAGGGGCCAGAACTCAGTCTGTGCCTTGCTCATTGTGTGGCTCTGACCAAATCGATCCCTCCTCTGGGCCCCAGTGTTCCCATCTGTCACATGAGGGGGTGGGTGCTATTAATGCAGAGGTCTTGGCATTAGAAAGCTAAGGTTCTAGAATTCATGTGTACTCTGCCATGCTCAGCCGAGATTCAGGACAGTCAACCACAGCCTAAGGATTTGGGAGAGAAGGAGAAACCTGAGAAATGAGTGTGGAGTGAGTAGGGCCACTTCCTATAGGAGAACACCTTCCTTCCCCCGCCTTTCCTTTCTGGGCTCACTGATCACTACTGCCCTCTGCTGTCAAGATGATGTCAGCAATGAACCGCACAATGGAGGCAGATGGGGCCAGGTGTATACCCACAGCTTCACAAAGGAGGAACTCTAACCTCTACTCCTGAGCCTGTTCCCAGAGGGAGATGGGGCACAGGATGATGTGGGGCATGGGCTGATGGCTCCTCTCCCTGGTCCAGAGACTCCCTTGGGGCAGACGTCCAACTCCAAACCAGAAAGACTCCAGGTCAAAACCCAGTGTGGTCAATGTATGAAGAGACAAGTCATGGGGAAAGACCACTAATGACCACAGGCCACGTAAGACAAGACGCTCATTCACTGGGCACCTCGACTATGTCAGACCTGAGAAGGGAAGTGGGGACCGAGAAATCAGACAGTCCTGGACTTCACAGAGTTCATAAGAAAATTTAGTTTACTTATCAACTGACCTCTTCATGTGCTCATCCAGAACCTTACTCTTCATACTAAGAGCTTCTGAATAAATCAGAAGCATAAAGGGGAATTGCTGATTCTCAGTTATGATACATACACTCTGCCTCTACTGGAAATATTAGAATTAGTGAGGATACTCACACCTTCTGCATTGGAAAATACAAAAAAATTCAAAGAAGAAAATAAATAATAAAACTAATACCTGTAATATTCTCCAGAGATAATTACTCTAACATGTATTTCTGAACAGCACTTTTTTTAAATCAGTGTTTCTTTTCTTTTTTAAACAAAATTAGGATTTTATCATCTCTCTTTTTTTTTTTTTTTAAATAAAATTAGGATTGTATCATTTACAGTTTTGTATCATAATTTCTTCACATGTTATTTTAGGGTGTCCTCAACTCGGTTCCGACTCATAGTGACCTTCTGTACAGTCCTGCGCCATCCTCATAATCGTTGCTATCTTTGAGCCCATTGTTGAAGCCACTACGTGAATCCATCTTATTGAGGGTCTTCCTCTTTTTTGCTGACCCTCTACTTTACCAAGCATGATGTCCTTCTCCAGGGACTGGTCCCTCCTGATAACGTGTCCAAAGTACATGAGAAGAAGTCTTGCCATCATCACTTCTAAGGAGCCTTTTGGCTGTACTCCTTGTAAAACAGATTTGTTCGTTTTTCTGGCAGTCCACGGTATATGAGATGTTCTTCTCCAACACCATAATTCAAAGGCATCAATTCTTCTTCAGTCTTTCTTATTCATTGTATGCAGGCTTCGTATGCATATGAGGCAACTGAAAATACCTTGGCTTGGGTCAGGCACATCTTAGTCCTCCAAGTGTCATCTTTGCCTCGTAACACTTTAAAGAGGTCTTTTGCAGCAGATTTGCCCAATGCAATATGTCATTTGATTTCTTGATTGCTGCTTCCATGGACATTGTGTATCCAAGTAAAACAGAATCCTTGACAACATCCATCTTTTCTTCATTTATCATGATGTAGTTTATTAGTCCAGTTGTGAGGATTTTTTGTTTTATGTTGAGGTGTAATCCACACACAAGGCTGTAGTTTTTGATCTTCATCAGTAAGTACTTCAAGTCCTCTTCACTTTCAGCAAACAAGGTTGTGTCATCTGCATATTGCAGTTTCTTAATGAGTCTTCCTCCAATCCTAATGCCGTCTGCTTCTTCATATAGTACAGCTTCTTGGATTATTTGCTCAGCACACAGATTGAATAAGTATGGTGAAAGGATACAACCCTACACCTTTCTTGATTTTATTTTTTTGTTTATTGTTGTAGTTTAAGTGAAGGCTTACATTTCAAGTTAGTCTCTCATACAAAAATTTATACATACATTGTTATGTGACCCTAACTGCTCTCCCTATACTGTGACAGCACACTCCTTTCCACCCGGTTTCCCATGTCCATTCAACCAGCTCCTAATCCTCTCAGCCTTCTCATCTCACCTGTGGACAGAAGCTGCCCATTTAGTCTCATGTATCTACTTGAGCTAAGGAGCACACTCTTTCAAGAGTATCATTTTATGTCCCACAGTCCAGTCCAATCTTTGTCTGAAGAGTTGGCTTCAGGAATGGTTTTAGTTCTGGTTGACAAAGAGTCTGGGGGCCATGCTTTCTGGGGTTCCTCCAGTCTCCATCAGACCATTAAGTCTGGTCTTCTTACTAGAATTTGAGTTCTACACCCCACATTTCACCTTCTCCATCCAGGACTCTGTTGTGTTCTCTGTCAGGGTGGTCATTGGTGATAGCCAGGCACCATCTAGTTCTTCTGGTCTCAGGCTGATGAACTCTCTGGTTTATATGGCCTTTTCTGTCTCTTGGGCTAATACTTTCCTTGTGTCTTTGGTGTTCTTGATTCTCCTTTACTCTGGGTGGTTGGGACAAATTGATGCATCTTAGATGGCCACTCGCTAGCTTTTAAGACCCCAGATGCCACTCACCAAAGTAGGACGCAGAACATCTTCTTAATAAGCTTTGTTATGCCAATTGACCTAGATGTCCCCTGAAAGCATGGTCCCCAGATCCCTACTCTATCTCTCAAAGTGTTTGATTGTATTCAGGAAACTTCTTAGCTTTGGTTTAGTCCAGCTGTGCTGACTTCTCCTGTAGTATGTGCTGTCCTTCCCTTCACCTAAGATAATTCTTGTCTACTATCTAGTGAATAACCCTCACCCTTCCTCCTCGCCCTCGTAACCATCAAAGAATGTTTTCTTCTGTGGTTAAACCTTTTCTTGAGTTCTTATAATAGTGCTCTTATACAATATTTGTCCTTCTGTGACTGACTAAATTCACTCAGCATAATGAGTTCCAGCTTCCTCCATGTTATAAGATGTTTCACGGCTTCATCGTTGTTCTTTATCATTACGTAATATTCTATTGTGTGAATATACCATGTTTATCCATTCATCCATTGATTGGGCACCTAGGTTGTTTCCATCTTTTTGCTATCATGAACAGTGCTACAGAGAACATGGGTGTGCATATATCTATTTGTGTGACGGCTCTTAATTCTCTAGGATATAGTCCAAGGAGCGGGATTGTTGGATTGCATGGTACTTCTATTTCCAGCTTTTTAAGGAAGTGCCAAATCGATTTCCAAAGTGGTTGTACCATTTTACATTCCCACCAACAGTGTATAAGTGTTCCAGTCTCTCCA
>NW_004444068.1:4893210-4895164 GCF_000243295.1 Trichechus manatus latirostris | reverse complement strand
CAATTCTGTTCCATTGGTCTATGTATCTATTGTTGTACCAGTACCAGGATGTTTTGACTGCCACGGCGGTATAATAGGTTCTGAAATCAGGTAGTGTGAGGCCTCCCAGTTTGTTCTTCTTCTTGAGTAATTCTTTACTTATCTGGGGCCTCTTCCCTTTCCATATGAAGTTTGTGATTTGTTTCTCCATCTCATTGAAAAATGCCATTGGAATATGGATCGGGATTGCATTGTATCCATAGATGGCTTTGGGTAGAACTGACATTTTCACAATGTTGAGTCTTCCTATCCATTAGCAACATAGGTTTTTCCACTTCAGCAGGTCTCTTTTGGTTTCCTGCAGTAGTGTCTTGTAGTTTTCATTGTATAGGTCTTTTGTGTCTCAGGTTAGATTTATTCCTAAGTATTTTATCTTCTATGGTACTGATTTGGCGATTTCCTCTTAGAAGTTTTCCTTGTTGGTGTAGAGGAATCCAACTGATTTTTGTATGTTTATCTTGTATCCTGATACTTTGATGAAATATTCTATTAGTTCCTGTAGGTTTCTTGTGGATTCTTTGGGGTTTTCTGTGTACGAGATCATATCATCTGCAAATAGAGATACTTTTACTTCTTCCCTACCAATTTGGATTCCGTTTATTTCTTTTTCCAGCCTAATTATTCTGGCAGCACAATGCTGAATAACAGTGGTGATAAAGGGCATCCTTGTCTGGTTCCCGTTCTCACAAGGAATGCTTTCAAACTCTCTCCATTTAGGATGATGTTGGCTGTTGGCTTTGTATAAATGCCCTTAATTATGTTGAGGAATTTCCCTTTTATTCCTATTTTGTTGAGAGTTTTTATCATGAATGCATGTTGGACTTTGCCAACTGCCTTTTCTGCATTGACAAGATCATGTGGTTCTTGTCTTTTGTTTTATTAATGTGATGGATTACATTGATTGTTTTTCTAAAGTTGAACAATCCCTGCAAACCTGGTATAAGTCCCACTTGATCATGGTGAATTATTTTTTCGATATGTTGTTGAATTCTACTGGCTAGAATTTTGTTGAGGACTTTTGCATCAATGTTCATGAGGGATATTTGTCTCTAATTTTCTTTTTTTGTGGTGTCTTTACCTGGTTTTGGTATCGGGGTTATGCTGGCTTCATAGAATGAGTTTGGGAGTATTCCATCCTTTTCTATGCTGTGAAATACCTTTAGTAGTAGTGGTGTTAACTCTTCTCTGAAAGTTTGGTAGACTACTCCAGTGAAGCCATCCAGGCCTGGGCTTTTTTTGTTGGGAGTTTTTTAATTATCTTTTCAATCTCTTCTTTTGTTCTGGGTTTAATTAGCTGTTCTACCTCTGTTTGTGTTAGTTTGGATAGCTAGTGAGTTTCTAGAAATTTGTCCATTTCCTCCAGGTTTTCAAATTTGTTAGAGTACAATTTTTCATAGTACTCTGTTATGATTCTTTTAATTTCAGTTGGGTCTGTTGTGATATCACCCATCTCATTTCTTCTTATACGGGTTATCTGCTTCCTCTCCTGTTTTTCTTTTGTCAGTTTGGACAATGGTTTATCAATTTTGTTGATCTTTTCAAAGAATCAGCTTTTGGTCTTCTTAACTCTTTCAATTATTTTTCTATTCTCTGTTTCATTTAATTCTGCTCTAATTCTTATTATTTCCTTTCTTCTGGCACCTGAGGGCTTCTTTTGCTGCTCTCTTTCTGCTTGTTCAAGTTGTATGGTTAATGTTTTGATTATGGCCCTTTCTTCTTTTTGGATGTGTGCATTTATTATTATAAACTGACCTCTGAGCACTGCTTTTGCTGTGTCCCAAAGGTCTGGTAGGATGTGTTTTTGTTCTCATTTGATTCTGTGAATTTCTTTATTCCATCCTTAATTTCTTCTATAACCCAGTAGTTTTTAAGCAAGGTGTTCTTCAGTTTCCATGTGTTTCATTTTTTTTTCCTT
>NW_004444068.1:4864925-4893110 GCF_000243295.1 Trichechus manatus latirostris | reverse complement strand
ATGCTTTGGATTTTGTTAAGGCTTGCTTTATGGCCTAATATGTGGTCTATTCTGGAGAATGTTCCATGTGCGTTGGAAAAGACAGTATCCTTGGCTGTTGTTGGGTGGGGTGTTCAGTATATGTCTATGAGATCAAGTTGTTTGATTTTAGCATTTAGCTCTTCAGTGTCATTGTTGAGCTTCTTTCTGGATGTTTTCTCCTTCACCATAAGTGATGTGTTGAAGTCTCCTACTACTATTGTGGAGCTGTCTATCTCTCGTTTCAGTGCTGTTAGAGTTTGTTTCATGTATTTTGGAGCCCTGTCATTGGGTGCGTAAATATTTATTATAGTTATGTCCTCCTGGCGTACTGACCCTTTAATCATTATATAGTGTCCTTCCTTATCCTTTGTGGTGGATTTTACTTTAAAGTCTATTTTGTCAGCGATTAATATTGCCACTACTGCTCTTTTATGAGTGTTGTTTGCTTGATATATTTTTTTGCATCCTTTGAGTTTTAGCTTGTTTGTGTCTTTAAGTCTAAGGTGTGTCTCTTGTAAGCAGCATATAGACAGATCGTGTTTTTTTTATCCAATCTGCCACTCTCTCTTTTTGGTGCATTTAGTGCATTTATGTTCAGTGTAATTATTGATAGGTATGAGTGTAGTGCTGTCATTTTGATGTCTTTTTTTGTGTGTTGTTGACAGTTTCTTTGTTCCCCTTAATTTTCTCTGCTGAGTCATTTTTCTTTATGTATTTTCTTTTCGTCTTTTTCATTGTTGTTGATTTTGTGTTTATTGAGCCTTTATATTTTTCTTGTTTTTTATTTTGACTTATAGACTTGTTAGTTTCCTTTGTGGTTACCTGAATATATACTCCTATTTTTCTAAGTTTATACCAGTCTTTCATTTCTTTGTATCACCTTGACCTCCTCTCCATATGAAAAATCTATGTCTACATTTTTTAGTATCTTTTTTTTGTTTTAATGTTGTCATCTTTTACATATTAACATCTGTTTCCTTATTTCAGTGTTTTAGCTTTGATTTATTTTTGTGACTTCCCTATCTAGGTTGATAATCTGGTTGCTCTGTCCTGTGTTCTAGTCTTGGGTTGCCATCTGATGTTACTGATTTTCTAACCAGAGGACTCCCTGTAGTATTTCTTGTAATTCTGGTTTGGCTTTTGCAAATTCCCTGAACTTCTGTTTATTTGGAAATGCCCTAATTTCACCAACATATTAGAGAGACAGTTTTGCTGGATATATAATTCTTGGCTGGCAATTTTTTTTCCTTCAAGACTTTATATATGTCATCCCATTGCCTTCTTGCCTGCATGGTTTCTGCTGAGTAGTCTGAGCTTATTCTTATTGACTCTCCTTTGTAGATGACTTTTCATTTATCCCTAGCCACTCTTAAAATTCTCTATTTATCTTTGGTTTTGGTAAGTTTGATTATATGTCTTGGTGACTTTCTTTTGGGATCTACCTTATGTGGGGTTCGATGAGCATTCTGGATAGATATTTTGTCATCTTTCACGATATCAGGGAAGTTTTCTGCCAACAAATCTTCAACAATTCTCTCTGTATTTTCTGTTATCCCTCCCTGTTCTGGTATTTCAGTCCCTCATAGGTTATTCCTCTTGATAGAACCCCACATAATTCTTACGGTTTCTTCATTTTTTTTAAAGCCTTTTATCTGACTTGTCCTCAAATAAGTTGGTGTCAAGTGCTTTATCTTCACTCTCACTAATTCTGACCTCCATTCCCTCAATTCTGCTTCTATGACTTTTTATTGAGTTGTCTAATTCTGAAATTTTATTCTTAATATTCTGGATTTCTGATTGCTGTCTCTCTATGGATTCTTGCAGCCTGTTAAATTTGTCATTATGCTCTTCTCTAATCTTTTTAATTTCCTATATTGTATGTTCTGCTTTTTGCTTAATTTCCTTCCTGATACCTTGAAGAGTTCTGTACATTAATCTTTTGTATTCTGCCTCTGGTAATTCCAAGCAATTTTCTTTGTCTGGAAAATTTCTAGATTCTTTATTTTGGGAACTTGCTGAAGCCATCATGGTCTGCCTCTTTATGTGATTTGATATTGAGTATAGTCTCTGAGCTGTCAATAAGTTACTGTATTTGTTTTATGTTTGCTTACTGTGTCCTAACTTCTCGTTTTGTTTTGATACGCCTAAATAGGCTGCTTGTGTGAGGTATCCAAGTCACTAGTGCCCCTGAAGCTCCAATGTCCTGCCACCAGGTGGCCAGACCTGTCATTAAGTATGTGAGCTCAGGAGTCCGCCCACTCCTCCTGTATGGATTCAGCTCAGGTGTCCAGGCAGTTGTCCACCAAGTGCGTGGTGCAGGCTCTCACCTACAGTTCTAGACAGGCATGAGTAATTGGTGTAGGCACAGGCATCCGGCTGCAGCAGAGGGACACAGGCTGAGCAAGGCAGGGGGCCGATGGCCACCCCCGAGTGTCCAGGAGGAAAGTGTGTCCCTGTTCCCTAAAGTGCGTAGATGGGTGGGTTTTGCAGCTACACTATAAGCACCCAGTGCTGTTGGCTATAAGAACAGGGAGGCACCTCTTATTCTTGGGCCCCTGTCACAGGTGGCTAGGTGGCCACTGGTGGGTGGAGCCACCAGTCCTCAGGCCCCTGATGTAGGTAGGTGAAGACCCTGCCTAATGGGCAGAGCAGTGTCAAATGTCACAAACCTGTCCCTTCACAGCTGAAACAGCTGAAGTTAGGCTTCAGGTATATACCCTGTTGTACTGCAATAACAAGAGCCCATGCTGTTGAAATTGGCCCACACAAGTCTATGCAGGGGGAAAGGTGCTCAAAGTCCGTGGATCCCTTATGCCTGTGCCTAGGCAAAGGGGCTGTGCCCACCCTGAATTCCTGGCTTAGGGAAGTCAGCAGATTATTTTTCTTCCTGTTTGTTAATCTGTTCACTCTCCAAGGCTGGGAGAATGGCTCAGGGTGTGTGTTGGGTCCTACTTCCAGCCCAGGGGACTCGGCAGTTGCTGAAACTGGTCCCAGACCCAGTGCAGAGCAGTGAGTGGGGAGGTAAATGGGAGAGAAGTTTTTCCCTAAGGAGGGTGTATTTGATCCGCATGGTAGGCCAGACGCAAGAACTTATCTTTTGCTGATCAAGGGCTGCTTCTCACTAGGTCTGGATAGCCAAGTAGATTCTCTGCCACTGGGTCTCTCCCAATGTGGAAAACTCCTCCTGAGTGCCGCTGCTTGCCTGCCTTACTGCATACCAGGAGCTGATCAGGCCTGAAGGGCTCAGGCTCTTGCTGGGTTAGGTCTGGCAACTCCTCACTGCTTCCGAACCATCTCTCGCCCCCCGCCACTCAGGCCGGTTCCCCAACTTTGCCTTTGATGTTTAGGGCTCCTAGATTGTGATATATAATTGATTAACTTGTGTTTTTTGGTCTTTGTTGTAAGAGGGACAACCAGAAGTGTCTGACTACTCTGCCATTTTGGCCCTGCCTCACCTTTCTTGATTTTAAATCACACAGTATCCCCTTTTTCTGTTAGAACAGCTGCCTCTTGGTCTATGTACAGGTTCTGCAGGAGCACAATTAAGTGTTCTGGAATTCTCATTCTTTGCAATGTTATCCATAATTTGTTATGATCCACACAGTTGAATGCCCTTTCATAGTCGATAAATCTGGTATTGTCTATTTTTAGTCAAGATACCTCTGACATCAGCAATGATATCCTTGTTTCCACATGTTCTTCTGAATCCAGCTTGAATTTCTGGCAGATCCCTGTGGATGTATGGCTGCAATCATTTTTGAATTATCTTCAGTAAAGTTTTACTTGTGTGTGATATTAATGATGTTGTTTGATAATTTCCATATTCCGTTGTATCACCTTTCTTTGAAATGGGCACAGATATGGATCTCTTCTAGTTGGTTGGCCAAGCAGCTGTCTTCCAAATTCCTTGGCCTAGATGAATGGGCAGCTCCAGTGTTGTATCTGTTTGTTGAAACAACTCAATTGGTATTCCATCAACTCCTGGAGCCTTGTTTTTCACCAATGCCTTCAGTGCAGCTTGGACATCTTCCTTCAGTAACTTTAGTTCTTGATCATATTCTACTTCCTGAAATGGTTGAACATCGATCAACTCTTTTTGGTACAGTAATTGTGAATTCCTTCCATCTACTTTTGATGCTTCCTGCATCTTTCAATATTTTGCCCATAGAATCCTTCAATACTGCAATTCCAGTCTTGAATTTTTTCTTCAGTTCTTTCAGCTTGAGAAATGCTGAGCATGTTCTTCCCTTTTGGTTTTCTACCTCCAGGTCTTCGCACATGTCATTATAATACTTTACTTTGTCTTTTCGAGATGCCCTTTGAAATCTTCTGTTCAGCTTTCTTACTTCCTCATTTCTTCCATTTGCTTTAGCTACTCTACGTTCAAGAGCAAGTTTCAGAGTTTGTTGACTTCCATTTTGGTCTTTTCCTTCTTTCCTGTCTTTTTAATGACCTTTTGCTTTCTTCATGTATGATGTCCTTGATGTCATCCCACAACTTATCTTGTCTTAGGTCATTAGTGTTCAGTGTGTCAAAATCTATTCTTGAGACGTTCTCTAAATTCAAGTAGGGTATACTCAAGGTTGTACTTTAGCTCTTGTGGACTTGTTTTAATTTTCTCCAGCCTCAACTTGAACATGCATATGAGTAACTGATGGTCTGTTCTGCAGCTGGTGCTTGGCCTTGTTTGTTCTGACTGATGATATTGAGCTTCTCCATTGTCTTCTTCCACAGATGTGTCAATTTGATTCCTGTGTATTCCATCTGGCGAGGTCCACGCGTATAGTTGCTGTTAATGTTGTTGAAAAAATTTGTTTACTTACTACAATCAATTTCCCACTCCAACAAATATTCTCCATAAGCATTAAGTATTTAAGAAATGGCTACATAATTTGTGAGGTCCAGTGAAAAATGAAAATGAGGGGCCTCTTGTTAAAAAAGTATTAACAATTTCAAGGTGGCAAGAGCACAGCATTAAATAAGCGAGGGGTCCTTGTGAGCACGGGGCCCTTACAGGTCACTGCCCATGAAGCCAGCCCTGGTAGTATTGCTTTGTACATATATTATATTGCTTTGTACATACAATTATCTACTCTTGGACATTTAGGTTGTTTATAACTCTGTGCTACTATAAATAAGGCTTCCTTGTAGACACGATTTTGATTGCATTGTTTATTTAGAATAATTTCCAGAGAAGAAATTGCTACGTCAAAGACTGAATATTTTTAAGGCTTTTGATAAGTGGTGTTGTCAGATTGCTCTCCATAAAGCTCACACTTGTTTACATTCCAGTACCAGGGTTGGAGAGTGACCATGGAGGTGATGTTACCCTTTCCAGGTCATTTGGCATCTTTTAACAGGGGCCATTGGGTATAAACAATATAATACCTTAGCCTAAAAGAATGATGAATGGCAGAATTTCAGGCATTATGATAGATGGAGAGATACAGTGAGGGAAAGACTACTTGAGTGTCAGGAAGCCTTTTTTGGAGTCCTAAAATTCAGACCCCTCAAAGTGAAGGAATCCTAACACACGGATACACATCAGTTTCCAAAGAAGCACTTTCTCAACCCCAAGCTCCTGTTGATTCTGATCCTGGGTGAGTCACACTGAGCAGAGACTAGTCTTTTCTGTATTGAATGCAGACGAGATGACATACTCAGAGAGGTTACGTGACTTGCTCAGTGTCACGCAGCTAATGAGGGAAACAATTGGGGCTGGAACATGGGCCTTGCATGACTCAGTGCCCCTATGTTTCCCAGCCCAAGGTGGGAACCCCACAGGTGATAAAGGTATGGATGCTATAGTCTTTGGGCTGCAGAAACATGGGCTTTGTGCTGAGACTCTGAGCAGCCCCCAGGAAGAACGCCCTTTAGTTCAGTCCAACATGGCTGCGTGTGGGTGCTGGGAGCCAGAGATGGGTCTTAAAGGCCCCTGGCCCTAAAGAGATCTCTGCAGAGAAGGTCAGACAGAATGTACAGGCTGTAACAGGCCAGTGTGGTGGATGCTGTGATTGGGGGAAGCCCGGGGCTTGGGTGCCCAGAGGAGGGTCCTAATTCTCATAGGAAACAAACTAGTTAAATGTGGGAGGACATTCCAGAGTGTTGGGGGGGCGAGGAAGAAATGACAAGCAAGCCCGTTACGTAAAAGCCTCTACTAGAGTTAAGGAGAGGGAGGAACAAGGCTGGGGGGTAGACAGGGTCACAATGTAAGACTGCAAAACTTGGGCTGTGGCCTGGAGCATGTTTTCAACGCCTCCCGATGCTGCCAGTGCCCTCACACAGTTCCACTAGGTGGAACCAATCAGGGAGAGCACAACAGGTGTGCCTGGGAAGCTGCCAGGCTGTCCTCTGGGTTAAAGAGGCCTGGAAGCTCAGTAGCCATTTAAACTGGGTTCCTGGTTCTTTATCCCTTTCCACTCCCTCCTCATAGTAGACTGACTCGGTATTGTCAACAAAGAACATGTTCTCGGGAATCAGAAAGACCTGGGTCCTACATCCCTGGCTATTTGGAATGACTCTGGGGAACTAGATTAACCTTTTTGAGCCTCAGTGCCCTCATGTGCAAAAGAGGGATAAATGCTTCCTACTGGGGTAGACAGTTCCATGGGTCACACCCCCAAAGAATCGCAACTCCTGGAATTCATGCCCTTGTGAAGTTCCCTCCCACACTGACTCTGGGTTTGGCCATTCAACTTGTTTTGACCAATGCGACGTTAGCAACCATGATGCAAGCAGAGCTTTCATCTTAAGCATTTGTACAGTGGGGCTTGTCCTCCTGGAACACAGCTGCCATGCTTTAAGGAAGCCCCAGCTATTCTCCTGGAGAGAAAGGCTACATGGCGATGCCCTGGAGGATGAAAAAAAGAGAAGCCACTAGAAGGAAGGCACCCCAGCTGAGCTTGCAGCCACATGGAGCCAAAGAACTGCCTAGTCAACCCATGGAATCCTGAGAATAAATGACTGCTGGTTTAAACTGTTAAGTTTTGGGCTGGTTTATTACATGGCAATAGATAACTGAAACACCTACCTTACCAAGTTGTTCTGAGAATTAGAGAAAATATATGTAAAATGCATAGGGCTGGCACGTAGGAGGCACTACATAATGATAACCATGATTACCATCCTGATGCTCAGTCCAGAGCTTGGATTTGGATGTGGTTTGCTTATTTATTGACTGGAGTCCCTAAGTGGCACAAACAGCTCGGTGCTTGACTACTAATTGAAAGGCTGGTGGTTCGAATCCACCCTGAGGCGCCTTGGAAGACAGGCCTGGTGATCTGTTTCTGAAAGGTCACAGCCTTGAAAACCCTGTGGAGTACAGTTCTATTCTGTACATATGGGGTCACCATGAGTCAGGATCAACTCAACGGCAATTGGTTTGGTTTTGGGTTTTTTTGTTGTTTGTTTGTTTTGCTTGCTGAAGTCGAACGATAACTAATTTTTTTTTTTTTTTTTAGGAGTTGGAGCTTCATGGGGCAGTGATGGACATGCTATTCATCAAGGTTAGATTTTTTCAGAAGCTCCTTCCCTTCTAGGAGACTTGGATCCCAGAGGAGAACTTGCAGGGTCTGCCTTCGCAGCTGGGCGCCCAGGAGCACTGCGATTTCTGCTGCCCCAAAAATTTCATTAGTCTTTGTTTAAGCCGAAGATCCATTTGGAGACTCCCCACTGATAGCTGTGGTAACTCCAGGAATGTAACCTAGTTCTCCTACCTCACTACCCCATGCTCCCTTTTGGTGGGACAGGGCTTTTCTTTTTAAGCTTTTTATCCTGTGGGAATGAACCCGCTATTTCCCAGGGAGTCAGATTTGTCCAAAGAACAGAAAGGGAGGGTGGGGAGTCAGGGAGGGGACAATCGCTTGTAAACAGATGAAAGTGAATAAGGAAATAAGTAACACTGGACGAGGGATGGGTAACGAACGATGGCAACTGGTTTTGTGACACGAAATGTAACTTTTGATACAACCTTCCCCAGAACCCAAGAACTCATTCCACGACCTCTCTCTGCATAAGAAGCCAGCTACCTTTGCTAGATCAGCAGCAGCGGACAGTCTGGAGCAAGAATTTTGCCTTATTTGATGCTGGATCTAAGAGGGTCTTTAAGAGATCATTAACTCTACTTTACTAGCTCAGACACTCACCACTGCTTAATCCAATTAATAAGGGTCTAACAGGGGAATGGAAACCCTGGTGGTGTAGTGGTTAACAGCTACGGCTGCTTAACCAAAAGGTCGGCAGTTCAAATCCACCAGGCGCTCCTTAGAAACCCTATATAGGGGCAGTTCTACTCTGTCCTGTATAGGGTTGCTATGAGTCGGAATTTACTCGACGGCAGTGGGTTTGTTTTTTGTTTTTTTTTTTAATGGCGGAATGGAGTTCTGACAGCACAGTGGTTAAGAGCTTGGCTGCCAACCAAAAGGTCGGTAGTTCGAATCCAGAAGCTGCTCCTTGGAAACCCAATCGGGCAGTTCTACTCTGTCCTATAGGGTCGCTATGAGTCGGAATCGACTCAATGGCAATGAGTTTGGTTTTTGGAATGGGGAATTTCAGGCAAAAGGATGTTCCTGCTGTTTTTCAAGTCACCAGGAAAGGCAGATATACGCCTGTGGGGAGTGGAAATGGGTACAAACCAAGGGGATAGGAAATGGGGGCTGGAGAAGGTCACATGGTCCCTGAGGGCCTGCGCTCATTCATTACACACATATTCTGAGTGTCCAGCAGGGGCCTGGCACTGAGCACGGCCCTAAGGCTGGACTCAGGCTCTGCCATGGAGCTGTGCAGTCTGGAGGGAAGACAGACATGTACAGTGGCAATGACACCCCCTGTGATCTGTGCCGGGATGGGTGATGGGCGCCCAATCCAGTCTGGGGGGGACGGTTAGGCAAGGATTCCTGGTGTAATAGTACTGACGTCATTAGCACTGTAACCACCATCACGGTAACAACACGTATCGAGTACTGGGTATGTGCCCCCAACCTCCACCATGGGCTCTGGGACACCCACCTTGGAAATGAAGCCCAGATAAATCCAAGGACAAGGGAGAGGTGTGGCCACCTCAAATTCATCTGCACATCAGGAATACCCACCCCATGGTGTTGTTGTTAGCTGCTGTAGAGTTAAAGTCGGCCCCCGACTCATGGCAACCCCATGCACAATGGAATGGAACGTTGCCTGGTCCTGCACCAGTCCCATGATCCATCGCAGATCGAGCTGTTTGGATTCGGCCAATGAAAACCCTGTGGATCACTGACCCCACAGACCCTCTGAAAGTCTGCAAATGGGCTGGAGCCCAGGGCAGCTGAGTGTACAAGAAAGTCGCTCAAACTTTTCTATTAAAAACTACGAATAACTCCCAACACTTTGGCTTTGTCAGCAGCTTTCCCAGAGAGGCATGCGTCCACAGATGAAGACATCTTTGTACCATCACTTAAAAGCCATTATCCAGCTCCCGGACCACTTAGAAACCCAGCCTCCCATTGCTGTAGGGGACCAGTGACACAGAAAACCCAGCTCCTGCAGGCAGCCTCAGTGAGTGTGTCCTACAGATGGCGTGAGGCCCACCTGTGCTTTCTGGTGACTAGTACTGGGAGTGACAGACAATTCCCACTAAATGGAAACATCTCTTGGCAGTGACTTGGTGCGACCCATGAATGGTGGGACTCATCTTGGCTGCCGAGAAGTTTGTGACACTCATTAAGGCCCCCACATGCCCAAGCCACCCAAACAGCAAAGGGATGATCGGTCACCCTCATACTCTCTCACTTGTCCCCCTCTGCTATGACCCATCTCCTGAGAGCAGGGACTGAATCTTGCCCATCTCTACGGTTCCAGACCCAGGTTTTAGGAAGTGAAGGGCTTCGCCTGTGAAGATTTGCCTGCAAAGGCCGGAGGCAGCCAGGATTGACCCACGTCTGACTCCAAAGCCTGCGCTCTTTAATTCTGGGGGGACATTTAAAACTCAGTCAGTGACTAGGCACTTTTTATACATAACAGGGATCACTAAAAGATGCATATTTTCCTTTCTTCCTAGACTTTTCTTTCAAATGGGCTTCTCCCCGGGTGATGCAAACAGTTAATGAACTCGGCTGCTAACTAAAAGGTTGGAGGTTCACGTCTACCCAGAGGCACCTTGGAAGAAAGTCCTGGTGATCTACTTCTGAAAGTTCACAGCCACTGAAACCTCTGTGGAGCACAGTTCTACTCTGACACACATGGGGTCGCCATGAATCAGCGTCAACTCAATAGCAACTGTTTTCTTTTTCTCACTTTGAGGTTCTGTATGCTCCTGGGGCAAATAAAATAGTTTTGGAAACCCTGGTGGCGTAGCGGTTAAGAGTGCAGCTGCTAACCAAAAGGTCGGCAGTTTGAATCCACCAGGCGCTCCTTGGAAACCCCATGCGGCAGTTCTACTCTGTCCTACAGGGTCGCTATGAGTCAGAATCGACTTGACAGCGGTGGGTTTGGTTTTTTGGTTAGTTCTAGTGTTAAATCAGAGGGAGAGGGCAGGAGAAGGTAACAGAGAACCTGCAAAGTGCCAGGTACTGTGCTGGGAACTTTCCATAACGCCTCACTGAACCTCCAAGCTTCAGAGCTGAAGAAACTTAGGCTTATACAAAGTAATCAGCCCAAGTCACCCAGGCAGTCAGCGGCACAGCCATGACTTGAACCCAGTTCTTTCTGTCTGGCTGCAAAGTCCACGAGCTGCCCGCAGGCTGGGCTGAGTGAGCGGACAGTGCTGGCTCTCTCTTCTGCTACATCCCTAGTGGGCTGGCGAATATCTAAAATCAGCACATTCAGGGGGAAAGCCCATTTCACTCTAAAAGCAGATTAAAACTAAATTAATAAGGCCTTAAAATACGAACAAGTAATTAGAGACATAAAAGCTGTTAAAATCAAATGCTACGAACCAAGAAACCACAATAAGGCCTCTGCGAGCACAAAAGAATGCAATTCCAACGCCGTAAAGAGCCACCAGCAAACGGTAACACAATTCTTAGGGCAAACAAAATGATACAACGGTAAGACTCATCATCTCAATATCTTATTTTTTTACTCCTTCACCCTGCCAGAAAGTGCCCAGGATCAACTTTAAAACAAGAAACCATCAGAGAACTCAAGGCCTCACGGAGGCCAAGGTTTTAGATGGAGAGGTGGGAAATGGGGGCTGGAGAAGGTCACATGGTCCCTGAGAACCTGCACTCATTCATTCAACACATATTCTGAGTGCCCAGCAGGTCCCAGCACTGAGCACGGCCCTAAGTGGACCCAGGCTCTGCCATGGAGCTACACAGTCTGGAAGGAAGACAGACATGTACAGTGGCAAACATACTTCCTGTGACCTGTGTCGGGATGGGGGGTTAGGTTAGGCAAGGCTTCCTGGGGGAAGTAATAGTATCGCTGTCATTAGCACTGTCATCATCATCACCATAGCAAAACGTGTTGAGTACTTGTTATGTGCCAGGCAGAGTATTAAGCAAAGTATTTGCCAAATCAAGCTGAATGCTTACAACCTCCTGGATCGGCTACTTGTCTCCCCATTTTACAGATGTGGTGACTGAGGTCTTAAGGTCATCAGCTATGAAGGAGGGAGATGACATTTGACTCTAGAGCCCGTGCTCTTGCACACAGTGCTCTGTAGTTCCCTGATCTAAGGTGACCCTTGAATGGGCGGGGGGATATGGGAGGAGGAGTCTGCAGCATGATTCTGTGCAAGGGGTCAGCAATCAAGGGTTCTACACCTCCTCCTGCATGCTAGCCTCGGGGCCCTGGAAACAGAGGGAGTAAGGAGAGGCCCCAGCTCTTCAGGCCTTACAGACTATGGGAGAAAACAAGCAGATAAAGAATCCCAACAGACTGGAAAGTGCTGGATAGATGTGGGCACTGGAGGTTATGAAAATGGGAAGTGGGGGGGGGGGGACAGAGGTCCATCAGGAAGATGTCCTGGAAGAGGTAAGGCTGGAATTGGAGCCAGAAAGCACCGCAGGAGTTAGGCTGAGGAGAAGTAGAAAGAGGAGGATGGAACCCCAGACAGAGGGAAGATCACGGACAAATGCAGGGACGTCAGGGACAGCAGGGGCTGCAGAGGCGAGGCTGCTAAATGGGCTTAGTCAGGCCAGGATCTCTTGGAATGACCCTCCCCACAGCACCCGTCTCTGCACTTCAATCCCAGAATTTACTGGGGAGACTGCTCACGGCTTCTCTTCCTTCTTACTTCATGTCTTAGTGGCTCCAGCCTGCCAAACCTGGGGCCCTGGAAAATCCAGATGCTCGCTTATCTGGCAGGCAGAGCTGGCTCTGCTACCCAGGCCAGCACAATGAATCAGCCTGTTATCAGGTCCACCCCAGGGGTGGGGGAGGCGGAGGCGTCCCACCAGACAGTGCTCAGAGCTCTGACCTAGGCCTTCCACAGGAGCTTCTGGGGCTGCTTTTCAAGGCAAATAGCAATAAACAGCCCCAAGAAGATAAGACGTGGTAGCTCTGTTACCCGGGAAGAGTGAGCAGGTCAGAATCTCTTGACCGAGAGTGTGAGTTAATCCAGGTCTAAAAGAATTCAAACCAAACCAGTTGCTGTGGAGTCGATTCCGGCTCAAGGCGACCCCATACGTGTCAGATTAAAACTGTGCTCCATAGGGTTTTCAATGGCTGATTTTTCAGAAGCAAGTTGCTGGGCCTTTCTTCTGAGGTGCCTCTGGGTGGACTCAAACCTCCAACCTTTCGGTTAGCAGCCTGAGCATTTAACTGTTTTCGCCACCCAGGAACTTCGCTTGGGGTCTGGGATCCTTTTATTTGCTATGGGATTCCCAGCCCCCACCTTTGAATCCGTGGCAGAGAAAATGTGCACTACCATTTGTTGAATGAATGGATGAGCGAATGAATGAATGGCAGAAAACATTCTAGGGGGACTTGCAATTTTTCAGGCAATGAATTCCCCCTCCCCTTTAAGACAAA
The DNA here is from genome assembly GCF_000243295.1 of Trichechus manatus latirostris. NCBI lineage: Eukaryota > Metazoa > Chordata > Mammalia > Sirenia > Trichechidae > Trichechus > Trichechus manatus. Next base: position 4,880,138 of record NW_004444068.1, on the reverse strand, counting down.
CTACCCCAGGCAACATGGCTGGGGTAACAGCCTTATAGAAGTAGGTTAGCCATTGGCGTGACATTGGCCCCAAGCCTCTGAGAATTTATTTCTTGGGTCCCTACTACATGCCAGGAGCTTTCCACACCTTTTTTTCACATAACATTCAAGCCACCTTTGGAAGTGCGTATCATTGTCCCCATTTTATAGTCGGGAAACTGAGGCTTAGGGTGATTAGGTAGCCTGCCCGGGGCCACACAGCCAGGAGGACTATGAGCTGTGAGTCAAACTCCCTCTGCCTGACTCGGAGCCCACAGTCTGCCCACTGTCCCACTTGGAGCATATGTCCCCACACAGCATTGTGTGTGGGATGCCGTGGCTAATGAGTGACACCTGGCACGCTGCAGGCCCAGCCACAAGATAGCAGCTCACCCACCTGGGTGGACACTCAGGAGGAACTCGATGACAGATCTGGGATAGAGACAGACCTGATCTCAAATCCCATCTCCACCTCTTTCTAGCTGGGTGACCCAGAGAAATTTATCCACTGCTCTGAGCCTCCATTTCCTAATCAGCAAAATGAGGCTCATACGCCCTCTCATAGAAGAGATGAGATGAAACAAGGGGTCCCAAGGACCTATTTCAGCGCAGGACATACAAAATACTCCACAGGCAGTATCCCCTCTGCTTTTGGCCTTGCCCAGCCTGTTCTCTGGTGGGTGAGGAAGGGGTATTGGTCCGTTCAGGCACTGTCCTTTCTACTCACTTAGCCCTGCCAGCTCTTCTCTGGATGGCCAGGTGTCCCTTCACACCTGTGACCACCACCAGAATGTTAGCTTCTAGAGGTCATGTCCACAGGGGGAAGAGGGTAGTAATAACAGCTGGTATTTGTGGAGCAGTTGCACTGCAGGCCTTCTCCATACATCAGTCACCTAGCCTCACCATGAAGTAGGTCTCCCCTGTTTTTGCTGTTATTGTTAGCTGCCATCAGGTCAGGCCCTGACTCATGATGACCCCGTGCACAGTGGAATGAAACACTGCCCGGTCCTGTGCCATTCCCATGATTGGCCGTGAACTGGTCCATAGGGCTGTCATTGGCTGATATTCAGAAATAGATTGCCAGGCCTTTCTTCCTAGTCCATCTCAATCTGGAAGCTCAACTGAAAGCTGTTCAGTATCATAATGTCATACAGGCTTCCACTGACAGGTGGTGGCTGCACATGAGATGCATTGGCCTGGAATTGAACCTGGGTCTCCCGCATGGAAGGTGAGAATTCTACCACTGAACCACCAATATCCCCCCAAGAGGTATCCTCTACCTTATAATTATTCCCATTTTGCAGACAGTAGACCCACAGAGAGGTAGAGTAATTTGCCTAAGGCCACCCAGTTTGTACGTAGCAGAGGTGGGATTCCAAAGACAATGGTCTAGCTTCAGAGCTGAATGGCAACGACTCAGCCCAAGTGCCAGGCCTCTGCCTCAGAGGGAGTTGGCTGTGGACAAGCAAAAGCTTAGAGGAGGGCCAGGCACAGCTGCCTACAGCCCTTAAAGCTGGAGTTCCCGGCCATCAACGTGGCCTGTACTGTTGGGAAGAGTGGGATGTCATTCAGACCTCACTCCCTCAGGGCTGACGGTTCTTCTGATACCACCGCTCCTTCATCAGGGCAGACTTTCCATGTTAGACTTAACAAGTCTCAGAGAAATTAGTCCAGAGCTCTGACCCCTTAAAATAATAACTATTACAGCTCTCCCTGGTAACAATCTAGAGTTAGATGCCCTGGGTTCAAATCCTAGCTCTACCACCTAGCTATATGACCTCAGACAAGCTATTAATCTCTATTCTGTGCCTCATTTTCTTCATATATATTATAGGAAAAACACTGGTACCTTTAATTATAGAACTGTGAAGACTGAAAGAATAAAGGCATGAAAAATGTCTACAAGTAAAAATAAATGAATAAAAAGTTAAAAAAAAAAAAGTGCTTAGAAGAATTCCTAGCCCATGGGAAATAACGAGGAAGCATTGTTGTTAGGTGCTGTCAAGTCAGTTCTAACTCACCGCAACCCCACGTACAACAGAAAAAACACTGCCCAGTCCTGCGCCATCCTCACAATCGTTGTTATGCTTGAGCCCATTGTTGCAGCCCCTGTGTCAATCCATCTCCTTGAGGGTCTTCCTCTTTTTCGCTGACCCTCTACCAAGCATGATGTCCTTCTCCAGGGACTAGTCCCTCCTAATAACATGTCCAAAGTATGTGAGATGAAGTCTCGCCATCCTTGCTTCTAAGGAGCATTCTGGCTGTACTTCTTCCAAGACACATTTGTTCGTTTTTTTGGCAGTCCATGATATACTCAATATTCTTCACCAACACCATAATTCAAAGGCATCAATTCTTTTTTGGTCTTCCTTATTCACTGTCCAGCTTTCCCATGCATATGAGACAACTGAAAATACCATGGCTTGGGTCGGGCACACCTTAGTCTTCAAAGTGGCATCTTTGCTTTGTAACACTTTAAAGATGTCTTTTGCAGAAGATTTGCCCAATGCAATACATCATTTGATTTCTTGACTGCTGCTTCCATGGGCATTGTGGATCCAAGTAAAACAACTTCACTCTTTTCTCTGTTTATCATGATGTTGCTTATTGGTCCAGTTGTGAGGGTTTTTGTTTTCTTTATGTTGAGGTGCAATCCATACTGAAGGCTATATAGTCTTTGATCTTCATCAGTAAGTCCCTCAAGGCCTCTTCACTTTCAGCAAGCAAGGTTGTGTCATCTGTATAATGCAGGTTGTTAATGAGTCTTCTTCCACTCCTGATGCCACATTCTTCTTCAGATAGTCCAGTTTCTCAGATTATTTGCTCAGCATACAGACAGAATAAGTATGGTAAAAGGCTACAACAACCTTGATGCACACCTTTCCTGATTTTAAACCATGTAGGAAACATCAGCTATTATTAAATGGCAAGTGGATCTTGCAGTGATACAATCAATGGCTACCATTTATATTATTTGAGGTTCTGCTATTTTTACTTAACATTCATTTAACGGGCACTTTGGAGTCCATTGTGTTAGGCACTGGAGATACAAAGGCGTGGGGTCACTATCTAGAACCTCACAGACACCTTAACAAGTCTCACAGGTGTCCCACGAGCAGTTTCTGCAGAGAGGGACAGTGGGGCCAAGCAGGGGATTGCAGTGGGATAGGGAGTCAGGACAGGGTCAATAGAGCAGTTAAGTCTGGGCTGCGTCTTGACCAACGTGTAATTGTTCTCCCAGGAGGAAGAGGAAAGGAGGCTTAGTTCAGGGAAGTAAGCAGAGAGATGAACAAGAGAACGGAACCTACAATGGGACCAAGCACAAGGTGTGAGGTAGGGAACGGGGCTAAGGAGTCCCAGGACAAGCCATCTGGCCTTCACCTGTCAGCACTGGGGAGCCTCTGAGGGCTTTGAGCCGGGGAGTAGTAGCATGAAAAGATTCCCTGTTAAAAATGTAAAGGATGGGTTGGCAGTGTTGAAGATGGTAGAAGGGAAATCAATGTGGAGATACCGCAGTAGTTAAATGAAATAACCCATGGAAAATGCTGAGACTGGCAACTGGTAAATGCAAGAGATGTTTATTATTATTAACATAATTCCAGGCAAGAGATATTCAGAGCCGTAACCAGTTGCCATCAAGTCGATTCTAACTCATGGCTACCCCAAGTGTATCAGAGTAGAACTGTGCTCCAAAGTGTTTTCAACGGCTGATTTTTCAGAAGCCAATCACCAGGGCTTTCTTCTAAGAAGCCTCTGGCTGGGTTCGAACTGCCAACCTTTTGGTTAGCAGTCACGCACTTAACCGTCTCTACCACCCAGGGACTCCTATTTGGAGCAGTTGGGATGGAGAAAAGGGGAAAGCAATGTTAAGAAGCAGCACCTGTGGGACTTGTTCACTGATTGCCCTGAATAACTTCCCATATATCTCCACAGTGATCATTTACGTGGCTATGTGGCGGTCTGTTGAATTAAAAAGCCAGAGCCTCTCTAGCCATCTGTGGTTATTTGGCTTTTTTGGAACACCAGCAGGAGGCAGCCTGGTCTATAAACCTTGCAAAAGCCAGGAGTCAGACATCTGAAGTCAAATCCCAAGGCCATGGTTAACCAGTAGTGTGACCCTGGGCAGAACCCTTGACTCCCTGTCTGTAAAATGGGAGAGTAGCATCTAGTCTCCAGGACTGTACACCAAACACAAAGCAAACCTGTTGCCGTCGAGTCGATTCTGACTCACAGCGACCCTACAGGACAGAGTAGAACTGCCGCACAGAGTTTCCAAGTTGTGGCTGGTGGATTTGAACTGCCAACCTTTTGGTTAGCAGCTGAGGACTTTGGGGGGCATTAAATAGATATACATACAGTGCTAGGGCAGTGCCTGCCACATAGTAGGCCCTCAGGTGGTGGTTATGCTTGTATGGCTTGTTAAGGATTACGACCACATAGCTACAAACACCTTTGTACCAATACGTACGTGGTGGTGGTGGTTGTTTTTTCCTTTCTTTTTTGAATGATTTTCCTGGAATATATTCCCAGAAGTAGTATCTCTGAGTCAAAGAGTAAGATGATTTTTCTTGTTGCATATTGTCAGATGAATTGGTTTTTTCTTTTCATCTTCTGTGTGCAGGGCCAGTTCCACTGTAAGGCTCGCAAAGGTGGTTTTTGGAGCCTGGGTTCTTCTCCATCCCTACATTTGCACCAATCTTTATAATTTTTCCAGAGTACTTCTATGCTGTCCTTGGACCCTCAAGTCAGGAGAGAAAGATGAAAGAAGGGAGGAAAGAAGCGGGAACTCATTGATATCCCTGTATTAAAGGTAGCTAGCACTCTGAAGTATTTGCATATTAAAGGAAACATCTAGATAAGTCTTTAGATACTTAACCAAAATAAATGAGTTCTAACGGTGGAACTTCAGACAGCATGACAGATACCTGGGGTTCTTCTTTGGAGGACAAGAGGGGGCAGGGAGGCTGAACTCTAGCATAACTCAACTTACAGAACAGAGGCTGTCACAAAGACGGTTCCCAGGGAGGGCGCAGCTATTGTGAATCAGGCATAATCTTTCTTCTCGGTAAGTTCTCCATCAACTCCAAGTCAAAAATTCTAATGAATTCCCACCCACGAGACGTCTGCAACAGGACCTGGGGTGTGTGGCTGGCTTCCAGAGGACATCTCACCATGGGGGTGGGTGGTCCTGGGAAGGGTATAAGCTCCCTCAACTCGATTTTCTCTTCCAACAAATGGGTCCTAACAGCAGTCATCTGCTCTCATCCTCAGGACCCCTGGATGGACCCCCGTCTTGTGGTTCCAGGTCCTGTGGGTTAGGGGAACTAGATTGATTGTGAAGCCCAGAAACTCTCAGAGTCTAGGATGGTTAGATCAGGGAAGAGGAGGCTCCCATGCTGAGCTCAAGTCCGGAATGTGGTTTTAGCTACTGTTCAGACTCTTCCATTTGGGAGTTTTGGAGGGGGGTGCAGAGCTGAAGGAGAAATCCTGAGCCATCCCCAACGCTCGCAGGTTTTCCCACATGACTTTCCCTTTCACCTCCCAGCCTGGGCATCAGCCTCCCCTGTTGGGCCCACCTTGGGTGGCACCAGCCCAGGGAGATGAGGAGTTCCCTCCCCGACTGCAGAGGCCCAGCTCTGGGCACCACACACCACTGCTCCTCTCCCACCCCCGCAGATTCCTCCATGCGCTCCATTGCCTCACAAGATTAGTCAGAAGCAAAACAGCCCGACCCTGACAGACCTTCAAAGCTCAGCCAGACAATGTTCCAACTTTCACGCACTGTGCGAATAGCTCAGCAGTCATATAGCACATTGAGGTTTTCTGAAGTACCTTCCACCCCACATGCTCTTTTAGAACCGTGCCACATCCCCATCAAGATGTGGAGTCTATGTCCCCTCCCTTGAAGATGGGTGGCCTTTTTGACTGCTTCACCCAGTAGAGTACGGCAGAAATGTTGTAGAACTTCAGAGGCTAGGCAGATCATAAAAATGCCATACCGTTCTGCCTTGTTCTCTGGACACTCTCATGCTTGGAATCCAGCTGCCATGCTGTGAGGAAGCCCAAATAGCCAGTGGAGAATGAGTATGAGGAAGAGTGGATCCTCCAGCTCCCAGTTAAGCTGCCTCAGCTGACATGGCATGCAGCAGTGACAGAGGAGCCATCCTCTCTGAGCCCTGCCCAAACTGCAGATTCATGAACAAAATGAAAGATTATTGTTGTTCTGAGGCACTGGGCTTTGGAGTGGTTTTTTATACAACAATAGATAAGAAATAATTCATGACCACATTTAATTCCCCCAACAACCTCATCAGGTGGGTACTTTTTACAGATGAGGACAGTGAGGCTCAGGGGGATAAAAGCACCTTCCCTGAGGAAACACAGCTGGAAGGTAGAACCTGGATTCAAATCAGGCTAGTCTCAAAGCTAAATCTCCTAATTTCTCTTGCACCCCACACTTGTGCAGCTGCACACACTATTGGTATCACTCTGACTCTCAGCTGCAAACAATTGTGGGCTGCTTTGAGTTTGGTGCCTCCAATCAGCCTCCACCCCTAGGCACAGAGATGCACCTCTCCACTCCAGTTCATCTCCCAGAGCAGGTACTCTTAACCCCAAACCAAACCACTGGCTGCCAAGTCAATTCCAATGCATGGTGACCCCATGTGTGCAGAGTAGAACTATGCTCCATAGGGTTTTGAAGATGTGGCCTTTTGGAAGAAAATCACCAGGTCCTTCTTCCAAGGCACCTCTGGGTGAGTTTGAACCACCAACCTATTGGTTAGTTGTAGAGTGCTTAGCTGTTTGCACCCAGGGACTCTACACCCTTAACCCCAGCATAAGCTTATTATACTGAATCCTGACAAGGTCATTCTGATGAGATCATCTCATGGGCCAGTCCACCTTGTCATTCTTTCTCAATAGTCATATCAAAAGCATGGTCGCTGAACCAGTAGCATCAGCATCACCTGTGAACTTCTTAAAAAAACAAATTCTCAGGCGCCACCACCGAACTAATGAATCAGAAACTCTGGAATTGGGGCACATTCAGGTTTGAGAACTACTGCTCTAAATATTTACATGGGTCTTAACCCATGATCTCTGGATTCTGAATGTCTTAGGATGTTTTTAGATGCACATGACAGGACCCAACTCAAATAGCGTTTAAGGGGAAAAAAGGGGTATGGATTGACTCAAGCCTATACAACTCTAGGAATGGAGCTAGTGACAGGAATGCCAGTGATCCTCCAAGTGTCTGCCTCTCTCTCTCTCTCTCATCTCTGCTTCTTTGCTGGCCTCACCTCATTTTTTCCTTCTATGGGGTTTCTCCATGCAGCAATGGTAAGTGGGGTAGGAGGACTGGCCTTGGAAAGCTCCAGGCTTACATCATACCAGCTAATCAATCTTAGAGGAAAGAGAACTCATCTCTCTCCCAGGGTCCCTAAATAAAATCCCAGGAAAGGGTGTGATTGGCCCAGCTTGGATCTCATACATGTCACGTGACAGGCCATGGGGCACTGTAATCATCCTGGTTTAAGTTGCTCATCCCAGGAGAGACAGGGTACCAGAACCTACAAGGTGAGATGGGGCAATTTCCACCAAAAAGGGGTGCTGCTTGGAGGGGGGAGGCAATGTCAGTCAGAAAAAAAAAAAACAGCTGTAACTTACCCAATAAGCACTTGGCCATCATGAATGATTGATTATGCCTCACCCCTCATTCTGGGGTATCAGAAGGGGCCCTGGCTCCCTTTTATACATAAATAAGTACTTCAGCTTCACAAGGCAAAGTCCCTTGAACTGTCCCTATGGTCCCCAGAATTTGCCTTATGAGATAGGCGGAGCAACGATCATGACACCCATTTTGCAGATGGGGAAACAGAGGCAGACTAATCATTCAAAGTCTCCCTGCCAGTTAGGTAACAGAGGACGATTCTAAATCAGTTGTTCTGGCTCCAAGCCCAGCATTCCTTCTACGCACCCCCGTGCCTCTCATCGATACTGTCTGTCTTATCTCCAGGTTGCAGTGAAACGTACGATAAGGAATGGAGGTGCCAGCCCTCAGCAGAGCTCCCCCTGGTAGACCTTGTGTTTGAGAGCTTTATAAACAGACTGGTTAGAATCCTTCCTCTGTCACCAGCCGGCTGGGTGATCTTGGGCTAAACAGGCACTTTACCTCTCTGAGCCTCAGATTCTCATCTGTAAAATGGGTATGATACTTAACAGAACAGCATTTGCTGTGGGGATCAAAGGAGAAAAAACACAACAAGTACTTGGTGCAGGCATTACAGCAGGGACTTAGCAAATGTTACTTTCCTTTGTTCCTGCCTGACACAAAATAAAACCAAAAAACCAGTGTGCTTTTTGGAAGCTGCTTTGTGAATTTTATTTGCATTGCTTTAATTCTTCTTCTTGTAATCCTCAAAAGCATGCTGCTGACACCAATTTCAAAGGTCGGAGAACTTTAACTAAGACATGAAAGAGACCTTGTGTTTCTATTCAGGAAAGGGCCCAGCTGAGTGCTAGGAACAAGAGCAGACAGACAGCAGGTACCTCATCTGGGCAGGGTGGCTCTGAGGAGGCTCCCAAACCCAAGACACTCTCAGCTCTGCAGTCCAGGGAGTTAACGCTGCCATTGGCACTGTGCTTTTCAAAATAAGAACAAAGACATCTCTTTCATGGGTCAAGGATAGGATTAGAAAGCTGGCAAGAGTGTAAACCAAAGCAAGCTTGGTGGATTTCACATTTTACCATCGATAACTGGATGAATGAGTGGATGGCTGGCTGGCTGGCTGGATGGACATGACGAAGGAAAGGAGGAAAGGAAACAGATAAATGGTTAAAAAACGAATTCAGAAAATCTGTAAGTGCTGAATATGGAAAGATGTCTAAACAAAATCATTGAGTGAAAAAATAAAACAATAGACAGAGGAGTGTGTAGTATGGATCCTTTTCTCTGTTTTTTTTTATAATTTAGCAAGAGCTACTGACCAATTGATTGGTCAATAGATGGATAGCTTATACATACGAGGAAGATTTCTGGACAGATCCACCAGAAACTGTCAACAGGGATAAGCTCTGGGGAGTTGGAATGGAGCCAAGTGAGGGAAGGGGTCCTTTCCTTTTCACTCCCCGCTCTCCTATGCTATCTGAATTCTTTTCCTTTTATAATAAAAACAAAGAAAGTGGCAGAGGGGCTGAGGGCTGGAAGCAGAAGGCAGGCTCTGTGTAGGGGTCATCGAGAGTTCAGAGCTGGATAGGAAGGCGAGGCCGAGAGGAGGAGCCAGGTTCCGGAGCGAACAAAGCCACCTCCTCCAGGGAAAACCTGAGCCAATGTCCACAGTGAATGACAAATGGCCCTTCTGCCACCACCATGCAGAGTCAGGCTCATGATTCCTGACCGAGGCTCAGTCTTCTCCCACAAGGCTGCTCATGCTGGGGGGAGTTGGGGGCAAAGAACTAGAACATTCCAAGGGACCTCCTTGCCCAGGAATGGGGAACACGGTTTGAAGGTGAAGAGCACCTTCCTTTCTCAAGGGCCCCATCCTGCCCAAGCCCCCATCTGTTATAGCCAGTAAACGACAGTGGTCTCCACCTGGGCCCCATATCCCATTTTAATGCACAGAGCCATGCAGGAGGCATTGGAGAAAAGTGCTCTTGAATCCAGCAGCCACCATTTTTACCAAAATGATAGCCCCTGCTGCTCTTGGGTCATAGAAAATCTGAACAGACACAGACCAGACTGGAAAGGTGACCTGTGTGGTCCAGGGCTCCACAGGTCTGACCCTCTCCACGCCTTAGTCTTGGGAGCAACCAGAGTGAATCTGGGTGGCTCTGGCCATGGACAGCAGTGTCCACTGGGGTCAGATGATGGACTAAACCGGCCAGGGGCACCTGGCCGTCTCCACCTAATTGTCTCATTTTCCCACCTTTTATAGAGATGCAGACAAGAGAGATTGACAGTGTTTCTCAAACTTTAGCTGCATCAGACTCACCCGCAGGACTTACTGAAACAGAGACTGCCAGCCCAGCTCCCAGAGCTGCTGATTCTGTGGGTCAGGGGTGTGGCTGGAGAATTTGTATCTCTAACAAGCTTCCTCGGATGCCGGTCTATGCTTTGAGAGCCATGCTCTAAAGGGAGCCAGAGTGCAAACAATGATGACTGGCCATTCGATCCTCAGCTTCAGGCAATAGGGTGGGGTGAGGGCTGCGGAAAACTGGAGTGTCGCATCCAAAGCAAGCAGCTGCACAGTGCTCTAGGGCTTGACATCACATAGGAATAAACGGGTGCCCAGTGTTTTCAGCAATCTGGATCTTTTTCTTTTTTGTATGAACAGCCAAAAATTCAGATTTGTCTATGAAATTTTCCAATCTTTGGCAATTACCAGCAACTGTTCCTGAAAATTTTCAAACATCATGCAGGCCAAACAAAACATGTCTGTAGGCCAGATTTCGCCCTCTGGCTGCTGTTCTAGAACACAGATAAGGTTCCCACAGAAAAGAGGCAGGATGAGAGCTCTCTGAGCCAGGGACCCTCTGGGCCCTTTAGTACGTATGTCTGCCTCATCACGCCTCTCCTAGCATACAGTTCTGCAAAGGCTCCCGGCTGCCTGTCGGCACATCTAGGCTCCTTGTCCAGTTCTCTTCACTCTCCTTTTCCTCAGCCGCACTGTGGAGTACAGCCACACTTAAGTCTTGGCAGACTACACCCCTCTCACCACCAACCCCTTCCTCTAACCAGGCTTTCTCTCACCTGTGGGCCTTTGTGCATGTGGATCCCTTTGCCTGGAATGCTGTTATCCCTTGCCCACATCTGCCCTAATTCTTACTTGTCCTTCAAGGCTCTGCTCAGCCTATCACCTCCTCCGGGGTGCCTTCCCTGACTACTCCCCAACTGTGCACTCTTCAGCCCCCTGTGTTTCCACCTCTGAGCTATAACAGCCTGAAGATGCATCTGCCACCGTTGCTCCGTGGGCATGCCGTGAGGCCTTGCTGCCTCCGTGCCTCAGGTCTGAGGGCAGGGCTGGTGTGGGTCAGGTCTGAAAGAACATTTGCAAATGCTGTTCTCTTGGCCTTGTCCTTCCTCTCATCCCCTTTCTGATTGCCTGGCAACTTCCTATCTATCCTTCAAGTTACAGCTTAGATCTTACTTCTGATGGGACCCTTCTCTGACCTCCCAACACACTATCATATCACACTACGACTGGCTCTCCCACTACCCCGAATTCTGTGAGGGCAGGAGTCATGTGAGATTCTTCGAAACACCCCTCTCCCTGGCAGGGGGCTGCAAAGATAGACCAACAACAAATAAACAAAAAACACCAAACCAGGTACCATCGAATTGATTCTGCTTCATGGCAACCCCAAGTGTGTCAGACTCAAACTGTGCTCAATAACATTTTCAGTGGCTGATATTTTTGGAAGTAGACGCCAGGCTTTTCTTCCGAGGCACCTCTGGGTGGACTCAAACCTCCGACCTTTTGGTTAGCAGCTGAGTGCATTAACCATTTGCACCACCCAGGGATACAAAAATAGAGTAGCACATGAGGAATGATACTGTACCACACTGGGAAGAAGGCATTAGAATGGGGCCAATCTGACGCTGAGAACTGCCCTCCTCCCTGCCACTGCTCCTGGCTTCTGGGTACAGAGGGCATGGGGCTGAAGGGGCAGTGGTGAAAGTTGTCTTTGGCAACCACCTTGCCCAGGACTCCCAGGGACCCTCAGAATCCTCAGCCGATGTGGCCTCTTGGCACGTAGCTTCCCTCAGGCATTCATAAACCCCAGGCTCGTCCATTTCTATAATTCTATTATCCTACACGCTCTCCACTCATGCTCCTTACAACAGTCCAAAGCTGCACAGCACACAGTGGGGTGGCCCAGAGAGAAGGGTGGTCAAGGGAAGCTCTGAGTGGAGGGGCTGTCCCTCCAGTAGGCAACAAACAAGGTGAGCGAGTGGCTGTCTACTTGGGAGTGGGCCACTCTGGGCCCTGGGGCAGCAGAGGTGACCATGAGCCCTAGCCCAGGTCCACCTAGTTTGTCCAGCTGTGGGCTCCTTTTCTGCTCGCCTACCAGTCCTGGTGCTAGATGTAGAAAAGGTGGCCACATGCTGCTTCCTTCACTTCCGAGACACTCCCTTCCTACCCTCCTTGTCCTTTACAATTAAGCTCAGAAGTCACCTCCTCCAGAAATCCTTCTGGAATGCCCTCCTCTGTGCTATCATGATCCCCCATGCTGCCCTTCGTCACTACTGATCACACTGTGTTATGGACATCGGGGATGGCAGCATGCTAGCAGAGTGCCCAGTGCCCAGCACAGGTGACGAAAAGCAGCAGACAGACAGCAGTGGCAACAAAGGGACTCTGGAGCTGGCTGGACCCAACTCAACACCCCCTCCATCACTTACTTAACTTGCCCAAGGCCACACAGCAAGTCACCCTGCTCCAGGTTCCTTATCTGTAAAATGGGGTTGAGAATCATGTCAAGACGATGAAGTTCAGAGAAAATTAGAATAGCACCTGGCACGTAGTAAACACTTGAAAAGTATTAGCCAGTATTACTATTAGGTAACCAATAAATGTTTCACCCACTAATGGATGAGGGAAGGAATGAAAGAGTGAAGTAGCCAAGCACAGGTCAGCACATTCCAGAAGTCACATTGACCCAAAATAAACAGAGATGTTTGATGTGCTTTGTGGATACCTCAAGAATGAGCTGGGGACAAAGACTGATCTTACGGCGCTGAGTTCCACACGGCAAGCCTGGGCATAGATCCTGGGCGGTGGTCAGAAACACAGGGCCCGACCTCACCAAGGCAGGCCCGTCTGAAGGTCTCCTCTCCCACTGCGAGCCTCTCCAGCAGATTAGAGGCCTTGAGCCTTTTAAAGGCACAACCTGCCATTTCCCTACAACAACAGTGGTTTCTCCCACTAGCGGCCCCTCCAAGGACATTCCTGCTGGCCACCCCCTCTTCCTCCATCATTCCAAACAGCAGACTCAGATACCAACTCCTGATGAATAAACACGGTGGGGGAGATGAGTCGTCCAGGCCTGGGGCTTCTTATTCCCACACAGCAGCGGGACGCCTTCAATCACAGTGCTAACAAACCTCACCCATCTTGTTTCCGCAAAGGCTACCAGCAGAGAGGAGCCTGGCAGAGAGCAGGGGTGTGGGCTTCAAAGTCAAAAGGCCTAAGATTCAAATTCCGTCTCTAGCAAGTCTCCTCCTGGGTCCGAGCATTAGTCATTGCACGATATGGGGTTACGAATCCCTCCCTCACTGGGCTGTGATGTAAAGTAACTGGCATCGTGCAGGGCGCACAGCACGGTAAAGGGTGGGAGTAGGGAAGGGCACCATCTATAAGCAAGGCAGCTTCCTGGGAGCTGGCATAAGCTAGCTCTGGACCCAAGGCCACAAAAGGAGACCAGGAGTGTCCTGACCTCCTAGTGACCCAGGAGTGTGGCTGAAGGCCTGTGGCCGGCCTTCCAGAGTCCGTCGTGGCAGTGCTAATTGGGGTCTCCCGGTCACCAGCTTCCCACCCTTGTCGGGAGGCTAGGCTGGTTCCCCTCCCTCCTCCCCCATGCAGCCTATGAGGCAGCAGCTCGAACGAACGGAGAAGGTAGGTTGCACCAGTTAAAGGAAGCACTGTGGGCGGTAGAAGTCATAGTGGCCAGGAGCCAAATCCCGCCTTTGGGAAGAGGAGGGGGTGGGACAGACGATCAGAGGGCTTCAGGCAGAGAACATAGGGCTCCCTGCTCCTAGAGTGGCTTCCTGCTCCTAGAGTGGCTTCCTGCCAGGCCATATGGGAAGTTTACACTTCAAAGGGGGTGTGTTTCTTGTTTCTTTCCTCCTCCCTCCTTGTCCGCCAGCTGATAGTGCAGTCGGAAGAGAAAGCTCAGACTGCAGAGTCAGACAGACTTGCTTGTGATTCCAGCCTAGCCCCTCCCTAGCTCTGCTACTCTGAGCATGTTACTTCATCTCTTTGCGACTGCTTCTCATCTGTAAAATGGGCGTACTCATATCTCCCTCAAAGGCTGCTGTGAGATTTAGGTGAAGTCATGTGTATAAAGCACTTGGCCCAGTGCCTGGACACAGTGGAGACCCAACAAACGGCAGTCTTCTTAACTCTCACCATCCGGTCGATAGAGGGGATGCCTGAGGAGTCGGCACTGCCTACCGTGGGGGTGGGAAGATCCCCGGCCCTGAGAGCAGGTAGGGTCCTTACTCCCCTCCCAGATTAACCCAGCCCCTGGCCAGGCCCCCTGGGCAGAGACACTGGGGACGCTCGAGAGTCCTCACCATACATTTGCGATCGTCTATGCCAGTCAGATCCTCCTCAAACTCCTTCCCGACCTGGAAGTCCATGATGTAGTTCCTAAAAGTGCTCAGTGTGCGAATGATCATATGGTCGCCGTCCTGCACGATCTCTTTGTCTGGCTTCAGCAAGTTGGCGATCTTGCGCAAGGCCACATTCACATCTGCAGGGGGTGCAGGGGCAGAGAGGGGCAGAAAGTTGGCAAGGAAACCTCAGAGAACCGTTTCCAGGGCAGCAGAGGCCCCGGGAGCCCGCTTGGTCCAGAACACCATTAGGGCTTCCCAACGGCTTTGCGCTGTCTAATGGCGCGCAGCCCGTCTGCGCCTTTATTTGCAGCAAAGTTTTCTGCCCTTGTGCTCACCCTTTTAAAACAAACACTAGCAAACCAAGTCTAGTTTTCCTGATGAAATTACCCAAGTCCAGAGCCAACTATGAGACATTTGCCACCAATTAACCCTGACAACCACCAACCCTCCAATTCGCAGGCTACAAGCCACCCTGAGCCGTGGCCACGGACGCCCCGGGCGGCGGCTCGCCCCGGCTGAGAGTGGCTGCCGCGGGTTCAGGAGGGGCCGAGCGCGGCGGCAGGGGCTTACCGAGCGCGCGCAGGTACTCCTCGAAATTCTCGTTGGTCAGCATCTTCCAGTACCCAGTGAAATCGACTGGCATTTCGGCGGGCGACTGGGGCCGGACGGCCAAGGAGCGGGCGGGGGCGGCTCTCGACTCTGCCGGGACAGCCGCTACCGAGGCGAGCGGGGCGGTGGGCGGCCCGGAAATGCGCGCCCTTCGGGGACCGGGGGCTCTGGGAGGCGGCGACAGCTGGATTCCAAACGCGCACAAAGCCCGCAGGAGGATCCATTGTAGCCGTCGCTCCTCCCAGTTT
>NW_004444068.1:4812332-4864825 GCF_000243295.1 Trichechus manatus latirostris | reverse complement strand
GGATTTGTCCCTGGCCCGCGGCCACTTCCATCCAGACCTTCAGTTCGAGTCCCTATAAAGGAAGAGATTGGGGTGGGGGGGTGCTTTACTGGCCCCGCCTCGTCGGTTCCTGAGGGATTTCTTCAAACGCCACGAACTTCTCACATTCAGCGGCCACTTGATGGTTGGGAAATACCCTCCTCGGATTTGATGGAGTGATTAGGGAAAGGGCCCATTTACAGGCCTTTGTCAACAGCCTCGCGCGGGTGACCGAGGCTGGTGGGCGGCCGTGGTCGGCAAATCTGGCCAGTTCAACTCAGGACAAGAAAAGTGGGGCACTATGTCCCCCTCCAAAAATAAAGGGCAGGCTGATGTTGTTTGAAGTGGAGATGGCTAGAAAAAGCCCCACCACCCCAGGGGCTGACTTGCATGCTTTGTCCCTGAAAGCCCAACCCTTCAGACTTCATTCAACCCACTCCCCAACTGTGGCTGACTTTCCAGTAAAAATCAAATCCTTCGGGAAAAGTCACCCAGCACTGTGTGCCATACCGCGGACTAGCCGCTTTCCGCATTAACTCACGTAGTTCTCTTATTATCCCCGGATGGAGCAACTCCGGTCCAGGGAGGTTGTGTCACTAGCCCAAGGGTGCAGGGATTAAGTGGCCTGGATGGGACTGAAACCAGGGTCTCCTGAATAATCAGGGGGCCGTATGAGGGCGAGGTGGTGCAGCAGGGGCTCAGGAAGGATGGGGAGCCTGAATCCTCTCACAGTCCCAGAGGCCTAGCCCCACTTTGCACATAGGGAGGCCTCATCCATTTGCTTATTGCCGCCTGCTGTGTGCTGGAGGATGGGGACACTGGTGCTTCCCTGGTAGTGTTCTCACCTTCCGTGTAGGGGACCTGGGTTCCATTCAGGCAAATGCACCACACGCGCAGCCTCCACCCATCTGTCATTGGAGGCTTGGTTCCAGCACCTCTGTTGCTGAACCATGGAGCCACCAAACTTAAGTCAGGCTAGGAAGACAGGCCTGCCTATCTGCTTCTGAAAGCCAGCCAGGGAAAACTCTGTGGATCACAATGGTCTGATCCCCAGCGTGCATGGGGTCTCGATGAACAATATCCTGGAGGAGAGGCCCGGCCCATGCAGGGGCCCCTGCTCTGACAGCTTCAGGCCCAGTGTAAAAATCAAACCAAGCCCGTTGCCATCAAATCGACTCATAGCAGCCCTATAAGACCCTACAATACGCTATAAGACAGGGTGGAACTGCCCCATAGTGTTTCTAATGCTGTAATCTTCACAGAAGCCGACTGCCGCATCTTTCTCCAGTGGAGCACTGGCAGGTTCAAACCGCCAACCTTTCGGTTAGCAGCTGAGTGCCGAACCACTGCACCACCAGGGTTCCTTCAGGCCCAGTGTGCAGACATACAAGTCCAGAAGCAGGGAAATTAAGTTTCCTATAGCCTTTATTTACCTTCATAGCTTTCTGGGTTTTAGTTGCTTTCAAATAAGTAATTCACAAAGTTCAAAGTTCAAAAAATAGAGAAAAGTATGTAGTAAAAATTGTCCTTCTCACCCTTGCCTCCGGTCCCCCAGTTCCCCTCCGCAGAGGCATCCAATTTTACCTGTTCTTTGTTAATGCTTCCAGAGATTGTTATATGCAGTGGTTCTCAAGTGCGGCCCCCAGAATAACAGTACAAGTGTCACCTGGGAACTTGTTAGAAATGCCAATTCTCAGGCTCGACCCAGAGGTACTGAATCAAAAGCTTTGTGGGTAAGGCCCAGGAATCTGTGTTTTAACAAGCCCTCCAGGTGATGAAACTCCAGGTTCTCCAAATTTGAGAACCACTGCTTTATGCAAATATCAGCCATTACCAATACTAGATAATAATTATTATCCTCCCCTTCTCATGTAATGGCACACAGTTCTCCAGTGTTCTGCACTCTGCTTGTTTCACTTCGTATATCCTGGAGACCTTTCCATATATCTACATTGAATGTACCCTCATTCCTTTTCACAGATGCAGGATATTCCATTGATTATCCAGCCTGTCCTCTATTAATGGACAATTTCATTGTTTCTGATCCTTTACTGTTAGAAACAGTGATTCAATGAAGATTCTTGATCACATCCATTTCCCACCTGTACTGGTATGTCAGAGTGCTTTAAAATGTCAGTTTTTGCCAGCAAGAAAATAGCATAATCACATGGGTTGACTTTTTGACCCCCTATTAAAGACTAAATGTCTCTCTTAAATTGCTTTTTGCATAAATCACAGCCTAGGAGATGGCAGGTACATTGTCTTCCCACCTCCAGCACTAGCACAGCACCCCACAGGGCTCATGTTAGCTCTCACCGTGTTTTTGGCTGAATTAGGAAAAGGTGCCCCTTCCTCAAGGTGGAGGCTGCTTGGATTTCACCCCTTTCACCTCCTTGCTCTACACCAGGGTCTCTCAACCCCAACACTATTGACAGGTTGTGTCAGATCATTCTTTGTCATGGCGGGGGCTCTCCTGTGCACTGCAGGATGTTTAGCAGCATCCTTGGTTTCTACCCACTAGATCCCAGTAGCACATACTCCCTCTCCTGACCTGTCACTATGCTCCTGCCCTTCTGGGCCTCCTCCAGGAGGCTCTTCCCAGGTGCAGGCCCTGGCAGCCCCGGAGGCAGCTGGGAGTGGTTGCGTGCACAGGCTCTCGAGGCAGGCTGTCTAGTTTGGAGCTGGCTGTGTCACTGTCTAGCTGAGTGATGTTGGGTAAGTTACTTATCCCCTATGTGCCTCAGTTCCCACATCTGTAAAATGGGGATACTCGGACTACATCTCAGTGTCGTGAGAAGCAAAAGAGGTAAGGGATGTAAGGGCATGGTACAGAGTACTACTCCAGATGTACTGTGTTTGAGCCAGAGGAGACTTAGAAATGAAGGAAAAGGGAAGGACGGGAAGGGTGCTGGTCTGTGCTCCCTTTCTGGGGCCTTAACGTCAACCCAATGAAATGAAATGGAAAGGGTTCCGAGGAAGTGCTGAGAAAGCATTAAGTACCATCGTGTTTATCCATCCTCAGCCCACTCTGTCATGCTCAGTTTAATGCGTTAATCAGAAAGTATTTTGGAGCTCCTTTCTATCTGGGGTGATATCACTTGGGATGCGTAAAGCAAAGAAAGAGCAACTGAGGGCAGTATGTAACGAAGAGGAAGGGGGGAGGTCTGTGGGGCTGGCAATCAGTGAGGGCTTCCTGGAGAAAGTGAGGCTCTGCTAGATCTTGAGGACAGCCTGGATCAGAGAAGTATGGGGAGGGGAGAGTAGACGGGGGTGAGGTGGGGTGGCGGGAAAGAGAAGGGTGAACAAAGGATTGTGGAAGGAAGAGGCTGACAAGTTAATGAGAGAGAGAGAGGCAAATACACTAGGACTTGTCTAACTGGACTTACTTTATCCACTAGCTCTAAAGAAAAGCAGTGGAGATCCAAAACCAATTCTTGGGGCCCAAAGAGCCACGAGGGGCATGAAGAGGAACAGCCAGGTGATTGGGAAACCGCCCTGAGACTGTGTAGACAGTGGGACAAGCAGGTGTCATGGGCAATCCTGGTTTGGGGGGTGGCCGGGGAGAAGAGAGAAGAGAGCCAAGTGCCCCCAGGGTGGGCTTCTGGGAGGCGGAGCTCTGAGGAAGATGCTCTGGGCCCTCCCTGTGAGGAGGGGAAGGAAACATGCCTTTTCTGTCTTTAACTGCTCAGTCTACCCCACAGGGATAAATAGAGCTCAGGGAAGCATCTCAGTGAAATTATTGCTCATGATCCTTGCAACCAGCTTGTGAGGTGGGAAGTGCTATCCCGTCTCCCCGAGAAACCAAGCAGCTGGCCCAGGGTCCTCAGTTGTTGGGGCCACAGAGCTTGTTGAGGGCACTGAGGTTGGAGCGGAGAGCATTGGGGCAGACCTGGGGCTCCACTCCTCCCCAAAGAGCCTCTTCCAAAGATGCTGGGGCAGGCACATGCGTTCCAGCCTCACCTGCCCGATGGGCCAGGTCTCGCATACCTGGAGACGCTCTCTGAGCTTTCAGGGGGCCCACTTCTCCTAGCAGGGGATGGGTGTCCTCGCGCTCTGCCTCAGGATTATAAAGAAGACCTTCCTCCACTGATTGCACTGGCTCTGACACCATGTGCCAGCTTCTCTTCTCCAGGCTCAGTGTATCTTGGAGACTTGTGACATCTTTTCTTCTCCCTGTGCTCCACTATGTCTCTGGAATTATACAAGGAACAGCCTGCTCTAATCTCCGAGCTGTCCTCTGTGCCACCCATGAGGTTAACGTCTGAAAGGATGAAAAGTGGCCAACAAACCTGCCTTCCAGCGGCCTCCGTGTTCTGGAGCAAGAGAGCTTGTTAAGAGGCCACAGGGGCTGATGGGCACTTAGGTCTACTGAAGAAGCTCTTCTTTGATGAGATCATGAATATTCAAACGTGCAAACAACACACCATGTCTATAAGCTTCAGAATCTTAAACTTACTGTAGGGGAAGGAGGGGGTGGCCTGGGGATTTATTTCTGTTCTAGAAAATGGTTCTGCAGAGTGGGTCAGTTACCTTCCATCCAGTTACCCACTCATCCAATCATATGACAGTTGTTTCTACAGATTGTGACATACACTACATGGGAAGGATTTCTTTCCGTCTTCCTGCCTTTTTCCCTTCTTCCATCTCTGCTTCTCTTCTTTACTTCCCCCCTCACTCAGTCTTTCCCCTCCTACCTTCCTTCCTTGCCTCCTTCTTTCTGTCTCGCTTTCTTATCTATTTTATTATGGAAAAATTTAAACCTATATAAACATAAAGGGAATAGTCTATTGAACCCCCAGGTATTAATTACCCAACTTCAACAATGATTAACCCATGTCCAATCTTTTTTCATCTATATCCCCACCCACTCCCTCAATTCCAAAATTATTTTGAGGCAAATGCCAGACATTATATCATTTCATCTGGAAATATTTTAAGAAGAATCTCTAAAAGATAAGAAATCATTTAAAAAAACACCTAATCACAACGCCGTTATCACAACCAAAAAACAGTATTAATTTCTTAATATCATCAAATATTTAGAAAGTGCTCAATTATCTCATAATTTTTTTTTTTTTTTTTTTAGTTTGCTTGAGTTAGGGTCCAAACAAGTTTTGTACATTGCAATTGGTTGATATTTCTCTTTTATTTTGTGGTTTATCCTTCCATTGAAATATATAAATATATATTCATATTTCTCCTTCCTTAGATAAATAGTAGCATTAAAAAAACAGTTGCTGCCCCCAGACACCCTTTTAGCTCAGTGGTAAAGTTACCTTCAAGGTTCACTGATCAGCCTGAGAGTGGACAGCCCAGTAAAACCATGAGAGTAACGAGGTACAGGAGTCTAGTGACAGGGCCCGGAAGGCAGAAGGGGAGTAGGAAGCTGATGATAGGGAACACAAAGTAGAGTAAGGATATTGTTGATGTGTTGTGAGATTGTTAACCATTGTCATAGGGCAACATTTGTAGTAACTGTTAAATGGGAGACTATTTTGTCCTGTAAGCCTTCATCTTAAGTGAGAATAACAGCACAATTAGAAGAGCGTAGTCAATGTCACTTAAATGTGTATGTAAAAAAAAAAATTTTTGAAATGGCGTATCTTTGGCTATGTGCATTTTCACAAAAGAAAAAAAAGAAAGTTGAGAATTTAGAGGGTTAAAATGTTGTGGGGTTGTTAACCAATGTCATAAAACAGCATGTGTGTTACTGTTATATGAGAAACTATCTGTTCTGTAAGCCTTCACCTGAAGTACAATAAAATATTTAAAAAAAAAAAAAAAAACAGTTGCTGTCAAGGAGATTCTGACTCATAGTGGCCCAAAGTGTGTCAAAGTAGAAGTGTGCTCCAGAGGGTTTTCAGTGACTGATTTTTTTGGAAGTAGATCGCCAGGCCTTTTTTCTGAGGTGCCTCTGAGTAGATTCAAACCACCAACCTTTCAGTTAGCCGAGCACTTAACCATTTGCGCTACTCAGGGACTCAAAAAAAAAAAAAAGGTAGCTTACCATATACTTTATCTCAACTGAATAAAACATCCTGGAGATTACTCCTCAGTAACATAGGGATAGAGTCTTCCTTCCTTTTTACTTCTGTGGAATGCTCCATTGTGTGGACCTATCATCGTTTATTGAACCATTCCCCTACTGATGGACACTTGGATTGTTTCCAATCTTTTGCTGTTACAAATATAGTCATATGCCACATAACGTCCGTTTGGACAATGTCCAATCACATATACGTCTGTGGTCCCATAAAGTTATAATAATAAAAAAAAAAAACCGTTGCCTTCGAGTCTATTCCAATTCATAGCAACCTTACAGGACAGAGTAAAGCTGCCCCATAGAGTTTCCAAGGAGCAGCTGGTGGATCGAAACTGCCGAACTGATTGCAGTTCTTAACCACTGTGGCACCAGTGCACAAATCCCGATTGGGGAACTGAACGTAGCAGACGTAACGGGACGTAACAGGCGTAACCAGATGTAGCGAATGCAACAGCTTCCCACACATAACACATATATCTCACGTCTCTTGTATACAAAGTGATTGTGCTGCCAAGTGTATAATGGCACAGTACGTATATAACCTATAACATATGTCTTGATAGTCATAATAAATGTCTATGTTACTGGCTTGTGGATGTACTGTACTGTACTTTATATCATAATTTTAATGTGAACTTTCCCTATTTACAAACAAAAAGTTTATTGTATAACAGTGTATACTTCGACTTGTAGGCAGCAGCATCCAATCTCGTGTATTGCGAGTCTCTTGAGTGTTGTACTGTTATCTCTTTAATTTTCTTTCGAAAATTTTTCTGTGAAGTGCATCATGGTTCCCAAATGCAGCAAAACCAGTGCTAGTGATAGCAGCAGCAAGAGGCAAAGGAGATGTATAGTCTGGAAGTGAAACAAAAGGTAAGTGTATGATATGGTGTTCGCACAACTTCCAAATCACATAACGTTCTATTTCACAGAACGTATTGTGGACGTTAAGGGACCCACGAATGTAGTATGTGGTACAGTGAATCACTTAATATGGCTCTTCTAGCCATAGTCTTTTCATAAGGTTTTCACTGGCTAGTTCTTTTCTGAAGTGGACCACCAGCTCCTTCTTCCTTGTCTGGAAGCTCAGCTGAAACCTGTCTGCCATGGGTGACCCTGCTGGTATTTGAAGACCAGTGGTATAGCTTCCAGCATCACAGCAACACGAAAGCCCCCACAGTATGACAAACTGTATGCTGAGCAAATAATCCTAGAAGCTGGACTATATGAAGAAGAACAGGGCATCAGAATTGGAGGAAGACTCATTAACAACCTGCATTATGCAGATGACACAACCTTGCTCACTGAAAGTGAAGAGGACTTGAAGCACTTACTAATGAAGATCAAAGACCACAGCCTATGGTATGGATTACACCTCAACATAAAGAAAACAAAAATCCTCACAACTGGACCAATAAGCAACGTCATGATAAATGGGGGTAAGATTGAAGTTGTCAAGGATTTTATTTTACTTGGATCCACAATCAACACCCATGGAAGCAGCAGGCAAGAAATCAAAAGATGCATTGCATTGGGCAAATCTGCTGCAAATGACCTCTTTAAAGTGTTGAAAAGCAAACATGTCACCTTAAAGACTAAGGTGTGCCTGACCCAAGCCGTAGTGTTTTCAATCGCCTCATGTGCATGCAAAAGCTGGATGATGAATAAGGAAGACCGAAGAAGAATTTGATGCCTTTTAATTGTGGTGTTGGTGAAGAAAATTGAATATACCATGGATGGCCGAAAGAACAAACAAATCTGTCTTGGAAGAAGTACAACCAGAATGCTCCTTAGAAGTAAGGATGGTGAGACTTTGTCTCACATACTTTGGACATATTGTCAGGAGGGATCAGTCACTGGAGAGGGACATCATGCTTGGTAAAGTAGAGGGTTAGTGAAAAAGAGGAAGACCCTCAAGAAGATGGACTGACACAGTGGATGCAACAATGGGCTCAAGCATAGCAATGGTTATGAGGAAAGTGCAGGACCCGGCAGTGTTTTGTTCTGTTGTACGTAGGGTTGTTATGAGTTGGAACCAACTCGACAACAAGAGCCATAGTCTTGGGACTCCCACAAAATGGTATTTGTGGCAACACCAAGGGGATTAGACAGCCTGCTAAGAATGCAAATAAGGTTCATGGAACCCCTGTGAGGGTGGAACCATGCAGATAAGGTGTATGGAACCCTAATGAGGAGATTGGTCAGTTTTGCCATCCCACTAGGCTTGAAAAAGAGAGCCAATCCCAGAGCGAAGAGGGGGGACATCACTACTACCAAGAAGAAGAGACGGGAGCAGAGCATGTTCTTTGGACCTGGGGTCCCTGTGCTGAGAACCTCCTAGACCCAGGAGACAGAGAGAACTGTAACACCAGAGATGGTGTGAGATAGTGAGAAGTGGCAGCAGAGAAGCAGTGGCAGCAGAACCAGGACACTGGCGTGAGACGATGCAGTGGGCTCCCCGGCCCATGGAGCAAGATGGTTACAGTGAGTGTGCCAACCCACGGAGTGAGAGAACTGAGTGCCTTCAGGCAGGAGGCTTCCTGGCAGAGTGGGGGTACCCCCGGGCACTTATTGGCAGAGCTAAAGAGCTTTGTAACACTTGCCTGAGCAGTGCAGAGTAACCTGTTATTAATAAGCCCCACAGTTGTGAGTATTGTCTGTGAGTGAGTTCTGTGTGGCCATTGCAACAAACTATGGAACCCAGCAGAGAAGTAGAGAGTGTTGTCGGAGGGATAGCTGGTGTCAGAATTGGTAAAAACGTTGGAGGGTGGAGGTATGTTTGATCTCTGCCTCACAGAAATCAGCCTTGGACTGCTGATCTAGATTGT
Source organism: Trichechus manatus latirostris (assembly GCF_000243295.1). NCBI lineage: Eukaryota > Metazoa > Chordata > Mammalia > Sirenia > Trichechidae > Trichechus > Trichechus manatus. The sequence goes on along the minus strand of NW_004444068.1, from coordinate 4,855,936 downwards.
CCTTCCCCCTTGTGAAGTTAGAGGAGGTCAGATGCCTTCACCACACCATTTTTAAACATAGTGCTACATACAATGAACAGCTTAAGTCTTTTTATATTTTTGATAGTGTATCTTTGGGATAGATTCCTGGAAGTGGGATTGCTGTATCGAAGGACAAATACTTACATACTCTTGCTAGATATTGTCTAATTTCCCTCCATAGGATTGGATGTTTTGTCTTCCCACAAGCAATGTATGACAGTTTGTTTCCTCACAACCTTGCTAACAGATTATGTTGTCAAACTCTTTAATTTTTGCTAGGTGAAAAATGGTATCTCAGGGTAGTTTGCATTTGCATTTGGGGAGGGCTTTGATACCAAAAAGTGAGCAGTTATTTTCTTATTTAACCAGGATTGTAATAGCCTCAGCTGATCCCCTCTGAGCATATAAATGATCATGAGAATGGGAAGAAGAACTGCTGAACACAAGTATGACTTTTAGGTTGTTTTATTGAACTAGATGTATCAAGTTCATCTGCAATCCTTAATCCTGGATGTGACGTCATGTGCGTGACTTCTCAGTATAACATGCTACCGGACTCAGGGCTCCTAGGATAGCAACCCCCACCACCAGGATTTGGGAAGATGGGAGGTGGGCCTGTGTGCAGCCATCTATGCACACCATCTTCTGAGGCTTCCCATTGGGTAAAGCAAGGACCAGCCTAGTTTTAGGGAGGGGGGTCATTTTTCACATGACTTCCTGCTGCTACTCCAGCAGAAGATTGCCCATGCTGGACTCTTCTGGGATGCTGGCAGATGGCTGGGGCACTATGAAAATGGTGGTACAGAGGGTGGGAATTGGCAAGCATCCTGCCCAGAGTGAGGACAACGTGGTTCAGTAGGCAGCTCCAGGGCCCTTACTGGGGCAACTGTTGTTGGTCCTGGCAGTTTCCTGAAGAAGAGAAGACCCTCTTTTTGTGAAGATGTTGTTAAAGTAACAAATTAAGATAACAAGTATAGACAGTGATACGTGCTATGAAGGAAATCACTAGGATGATGACATAGAGAATCACTGGAGTGGGTGACTTTGGGTAAGGGGTTTGGGAAAGGTGTTTATAGAAAGTGCCACTTGACCTGAGATCTGAGGGCTGAGCAAGTCTTTGGAAGATTCACAGGGGAAAAGTATTCTGGGAAGAACAAACAAGTATAAAGGCCTGCAGTCAGGAAAAGAGCCCAGTGAATGTGAGGCTGGTGCAGAGTGGGGGATGTTAGAGGATGAGGTGGAAAAGGTGAGTCAGATTGTGTACGGCCTGGTAGGCCACCATCAAGAACGTAGACTATATGCCAAGTACCTTGGGAAGCCGTTGAAGGGTTGGAATTACATATGTGAGTGGGGCGATCTACTTTTCATTTTTAACATACCTGTCTGTGTGATAGGTAGAGAGGACTAGAAAAAGGCCCCTTGCGACACTTCCCTACAAGAACCTGGGCCACCCAAGACAGCTGTGTTGGTCTCAGAGGTAACTTCTCTCCACCACTCAGTCAATGCTCCCCATCATGGGTGAGACAACTTCAGTCTCTTGAGATTTCTACCACGGAGAGTCCACCAGTCTTGTCTCCCTGGGGGTAGTGGTGGTGGTGGTGGTGGTGGCGGTATCCATCTCACATAGGGTCTTCCAGTGATGTTAGGGTTGGTGATTTCATCTTGGATTGTGGGAGTTGATGATCCTACTCTTGGCTAACTCACCTCCCTCTACCCACTCCTATTTGGTAACCCTGTTTGAATAGAAAAGTCATCATTTCTTTGTCATCTTCTCATTACTTTGTCCTCAGCAATACCCCTAGTGTGTCCCCAAAACTAGGGCATCAAAATTCAAGGCCCAAGCTGTATGTGATTGGACAATTAGAGTCTGTGGAGAACAATCCTTTTGGACAGTCCTATACCATGGACTTCATCTCATGAACTTTGGACATGTTATCAGGAGGCACCAGTCCCTGGAGAAGGACATCATGCTTGCTAAAGTAGGGGGTCAGCAAAAAAGTGGAAGACCCTCAACAAGCAGAACCGACACAGTGGCTGCAACAATGCGCTCAAGCATTACAACAATTGTGAGGAAGATGCAGGACAAGGCAGTGTTTCATTCTGTTGTAGATACAGTCGCTGTGAGTCAGAACCAACTTGATGGCACCTAACGACAACATATGTGGAGACCTTATGGAGTAAAGGCCCTCCACCCCAGAAGAGGAGACCAGGAAGATTTGGTGGAGTTACGGACACCTCACAGGATGGTCCCTAGGCACTGGTTTAGCTGAGAAAGTGTCTTGGAGTGTAGTGGCATAGCAGGTAGGAGATCAGAGGCAGTCAGACTTTAAGTTTTAGTCTTACTTTAGTCTTTACAAGGCCATTTCATCCAAAGGGAGATCCAGTAGCTGGAAAGACTGGAGAAGTCGTGTCTCCATGACTTACCATGTCATGACAGTGATGCAGGGATGTTTTTTGGTCAGAAACAATTACTAAGGAAATTTAAGAGAGATATCAATGGCAGTTAGGCTATACCAGAGTTCCTGAAAGGTAGACAAAGGGACAATATAACTTATCTGCCTACGGATGTCCAGATAGCCTCCCTCCCCTGGGACACACCCATAAAAGGGTTAAGGTGGGAGGTGGGGCAGGTTATCTTAGCAGCTGGGCAATTAAAAGCAGCCATTGCCAAGTCCATCTTGGATAGAAGACAGGTGTTGGCAGATTCTTGACCCACATGACTGTTTTATTTTTAATAGGCCCATTGGGCCAGTGGCTGGGTAAAAAAATACCCCAAACCAAATCCACTGCAGTCAAGTTAATTCTGACTCATGGTGACCTCATGTGTTACATGGGGTCTTCCAATGATGTTAGGGTTGGTGATTTCATCCCAAATTGTGGGAGGAGAACTGAGCTTCATAGGGTTTTCCTGGCTGCAATCTTTTATGTAAGCAGATTGCCGGCCTTTCTTCCATAGCACCACTGGGTGGGTTCAAATCACAAACCTTTTGGTTAGTAGCTGAGCACAAACTGGTAGCACCACCCGGGGACCTTAGTGGCTGGGTCAGAAAAACCAGACCAAACTCACTGATTCCAACTCAGTGACCCTATAGGACAGAGCAGAACTGCCCTATAAGGTTTCCAAGGCTGTAATCTTTACTGATTAGGCGCCCTAGTGGGGCAGCTCAGCTTCTAACTGAAAGATCGGGGGTTTGAACCCACCAGCCGCTCCGCTGGGCTTTTTTGGTAATCTTTACTGAAGCGGACTGTCACATATTTCTCCTGCGGAGCAGCTGGTGGGTTCAAATCCCTGAGCTTCCGGTTAGCAGCTGAGCACTTAACCACTGTGCCACCAGGGCTCCTCAGTGGATGGGTAGAGGGGGCCGAATATATATATATTTTTTCATCACTTACCTTGAACACTCTTTCTTAGATACTTAGTATATGGTCGTATGGTTTAGGGTATGATCTTGAGGGTCTGAGACTTACAAGAAGATTTATAAATTTTATGTTTTCACTTTGGTGATACTGTTAAGATATATTTTTGGCCAGTAATAAATTTAAAAAAGCAAATTATATATATTCATAGATTTTCCCACTTCCATGCCTTTTACGGTAGATTGTGTTTGTTTACTTCACCCCAGGCCTTCTTACTGAGCTAATCAGGGGTATTGCGAGCAGGCAAGATTGGAGGTGGCCCTGAAGAGCTGACTTGGTGGACAGAGAAATAGCAGGCAGTTACCCTTGGAAGAAGAGAGGATATTGGGGAAAGGGTGAGGGATGGGAGGCGTGGCGTGAGGAGATAGGAATGCTTATACCCACATTAAGTACGTTTCAAAATTAATTATTATGACCATATGTAGTTTTTGTGCTGATTATAGAAGCCTGGATAAGATATGGCTCCAATGGGTCTTATTTTCAGAAAAGACTAAGGTTTAGAGAGTTTTTGTGATTTGCCCAAGGTCACAGGGATGATGAGTAGCAGGGCTGGGGACTGAATCTGTGTCTGGCTCTGGGTGATCCCAAAGCCCAAGGTCTTAAAACCACCTATTGTCTCCTGAAGGAGGCCAAGATCCATGAGGATTTGGTGGGCCTGCTGCATCTGATAAATATGTCCACAGAGGAACTCCCAGAGAGAAAATAAGTCCTCCAAGTCATCATTGACATGGAAGTAGAACTTGAATCCCCATGTGAAACGAAAGCACAGGGTGTATATTCTAAGCAGAAAAATCTATAAACAGTTAAAGATTAATGAACCTTATTGAGGCTCCAGCCAGGTTTAAAAAGAACAAATCTTGCCAGACCAATGTTTTTGCGTTCTTGGGGCAGAATTACACAATGAAGAGATGAAAGGGAAGCTGCTGGTCAAACACACATTGATTTCCAGGAAGCACGTGAGGAGTGTTCTGGGACTTTCCTTCAAGTAAATACAGATCAGGGCTTGTGCTACCCTGGCAGGGGGAGACAGCCTCACAGGGCAGGATGGCAGGGCAAGGTGGGCCAAGCTCAGGGCTAGCCTCAAGACCACAGTCTATGTCTTGTCTCCTTAGAAGCAGTAAAGGGTAACAAGCTTTTTAGCCAGCGTTCTGCTCTTGTGGAGGGTTTGTACATCCAAAAAGATAAGAAACAGGCCAGGAGTTCAGTGATTCTGGGACAGAAGACACACTTCAAATAGCATTATAGTAGTCTCTGTAAAGACCCTCTCATCTGTGACCTTCCCTCCTGCTCAACTCTGCCTACTGCCTCTGAACTGATAAAGAGTCCAGTGGAATGAACAGAGCTGGGCTTTGGAGTCACACTGGGTTTGAATCCTTACCATTTCCTAGTTGTGTGACCTTGGATAAGTCACTTAATGTCTCTGAGCTGTCACACACATAGCATCTGGTACACTCATCTTCCATAAATTCCAGTTTCCTTCTCTTTTTTGTGACGAAGGCCCTCCGCCATCTTGCCCCAATGTCTTTTCCCAACTCTGCAACCGTTTTTCCTCCAGTCAACCTCCCATCCTGGTGGCTTCTTCTGTGTCCTCACAGCCAAGCCTTACTTCTGTAGGTCCTCCAGCCCAAATTCTCTCCGTCTTCTCCTTCTCCTCCACCCATCAAAGTCTTCCCATCCCGTTTTCACCATTCTCTCTTCTCTGAATTCTGAGAGCCCTGAGCTATCCTTATCACATTGCTTTTGCTCACACTGCATCAGGTGGACTGCGATCTTTCTTGTGTGTGCACATTGTGCATGCCTGCTTCAGTGCCCTCAATGAGACTCAATGCCTTGGGACCAGTGATTGTGTCTTAAATTCCTTCTATATTCCTTATAGCAGCTGGTGGGTCAAGAGCTGGACACACAGTAACAAGAGCTCATGGACGCTCACTGTGAGAACTGGAGGAAGTGTCAAAGCTGTAAGCTTATGTGTCCTACAGTAAACACTGCTAGCAAAACCTGCTAGGTTCCTGGAACTGGGCTAGGTGCCTGGAATGGGGCTAAGTGCCTGGAACTGGACTAGATGCTCAGATACTGCTATAAGTGAGACACGACCCTAAGGAAGTTAGAGTGTAGCAGTAGACAGAAATGTAACAAGTAGAAGCTCATACAACATGTTTCAAGGACAAGGTGGTGGTTGAGCATAGGAACAAGTCTGAAGGATAAGTAGGCATTTGCTAGACTGAAGGTGGGAAGGGTACAACAAAGAGGGAAGAATATGTGCAAAGGCACAGATGTGTGGGAAAGCCTGGAATCTTCAGGAAAGTGGAGTAATCAAATGTGGTTACAGCATGGCTAATGGGACTAGTGGGGGCAAGACGGATGGGATGGTGTAACACACTGGGGGAAAATGTTGGAGAGACACGTGGGGCCACGCCATGGAGAGCCTTTATGCTATAACAAGCAACTTGGACTCTATCCTATAGGAAATGAGAATCCATTGAAAAATTTCAAGCAGAGGAGTGTCATCATGAGGGAAAGGGAAAAGGAAAAAATCAGCCACGGTAATCGAGCCCTGGGAGTGAGCCTCTATGGCAAGCCAGCCTGCCCAGGAAGAACAGAACATATGGCAGGGGTGTAGTAGGAAGGAAGGTAGCATGTTCTGCCTGCCAGGAGATTGTGAAGATTGTGCAACGGCAAGTGAAGATGTCTTGTTTCTGTGCCACCATGCCCCTGGGGTATAGGGATGAGGGTAGGAGGTGAAAATCATCTGTTCACCTATCCATAAATTTACCCAACCATCTATCTACCTACAGATACCTATAGATGCAGCCATGCATCACAGTTCATTGAAGCAAGCATCCACCTATCCATTCACCCACGTATCAACTCCCTATGTTCACCCATCCCGTTGCCATGGAGTCAATTCCAACTCACAGCGACCCTGTAAGACAGAATATAACTTCCTCATAGGGTTTCAAAGGAGCGAGTGGCTGGTGGATTTGAACTGTCAACCTTTTGGTTAGCAGCTGAACTCTTAAGCACTGAGCCACCAGGGTCACTATGAGTTGGAGTGGCAATGGGTTTGGTTTTATGTTCACCCATTAAAACAGTCGATTCTGACTCATGGCGACCCTCTAGGACAGAGTAGAACTGCCCCATAGGGTTTCCAGGGAGTGACTGGTAGATTCAAATTGCCTATCTATATCCATCCACCCACCTATCCATCCATCCATCCATCCACCCATCCATCCATCCATCCATCCATCCATCCATCCACAAATCCACCATCCAAGCAACCTCCTTTTTTTCTACCTGTCTAATACAGAATTCATCCAACCACCTGCCCATTCACCCACATACCCTCTCACTCATTCCTAAACCACTGTCCATCCATCCATCCCATCCATCCATCCATCCATCTTTTTTTTTTTAACAGTCTTTTACTTCAAGGCATAACTAGGAACTATAAGATATACAGAGAAATGCTCGAGGCCTGTGGTAGATTGCAAAAGTGGCCACTGGCAGTAGAGAAGTTCTGGGTGCACACTGGAGACAGGGATCTCCTAAGAGCCTGTGAGCAATCTGAGGGCTGGGCCTTGGCTTTATGGTCTTTATTCGCAGGGACTCAGTAGGTGTTGTCAATCATTACTCTGATGGGAGAGGACACCATGGAGCCTGAAGAAATCTTTAAGAACTGAAAAAATTTTCTAAAATCATTTCCGCAGCTGGCTCTATGTTAATGTAGATGCGAATGTCTGGGCTTGGCCTGCCTACTCCAAGAAGACAATAGTGCTCACCATGGCCACCATCACCTATGTTGACTACTACCCTGCTGAGGGTAGGCTTTCCATTTAGACTGTGGTCTTGTTTCATTCATTCATTCACTGAGTGTTGGAGTTAGTTTTTCTTTAATTGTAAGCAAAAGAAAGAGTCTGGAGAACTTAAAATAAGGAAATTTACTGGAGGATTATAAAGTACTCACAGAATTTACGAGAGGCTAGGGAAAGAAGAATAATAAGTGCGAATTTGTATTGGGAACTAGTTAGGACATAGCCACCAGGACAAATACACTAACCATTTTCAACCTGTCACTCTGTTCTAGATTTAAATTCCAGGGAGCAAGCACCTGGGTATGGACCATCAGCCTGAATCAAATGAGGAAGGGAAGTCCTTCAAAGGAAAGCAGGATGCTGTTAGGAAGGGAGAGTGGAGAACTTGGTCTGGCACTGAGCTGATTCCGATCCAGCCCCTGCTCTCAAGGGGTGAGCAGTTAGGTGGGGGAGACAGCCATGGAAACAGCAGCAACCAGCGTCATTGGGGCTGCAATGGAGGATGTGCAGGGGCTGTAGGAGTACAGATGAGAGACTCTCCCCCAGCCTTGGTGGTAGGGAGACGGGGGCGGGCAGGGGGCAGGGTTAGAAAAGCTAGGTCTGTGGACGAGATGACATCTTGAGATGATAGGGAAATCCACACCTCACAAACATCCATTTGCACAAATTTGCTGTCTTGCTGAGAAGCCAGTTGAGTTTTGGCCAAGTTAGCACCAGAAGGAGTCCTGGTGGCACAATAGTTAAGTGCTTGTCAGCTAACCAGAGTTGGCAGTTCAAACCTACCCAGCGGTTCCTTGGGAGAAAGACCTGGAGATCTGCTCCTGTAAAGATTACAGCCTGGAAAACCCTATGAGGCAGTTCTATTCTGTCACATGGGGTCGTTAGGATTGGAATCCACTCAACGGCACTGAACAACCACAGGGCTCCCAGAGGGACTGTGAGGGACAAGACAAGGCTCTGGGGTGGCCACAGGGATTGGGACCCCCACCCCGGGCTCAGTGCTCCATGTTCTGTGCTCTGTGCAGTCTCGGGGAATGATGGTCCTGGCTCCTCTGCAGAAACAGGATGCCGTTGATCAGGTCACCAGTCTAGTTGCAGTTTGCTCCATCTTCCGCTTTGGAAGGCAGCTCTCCCAGACTCACTTTGAGTCAAGTATGTGCCCTGACAATGCCTGTGGGCAAAGGGGGGCTCCCTCTAGCTTCTGCCCAGCCGACCTACCTTTGACCAGGTCCCCTCTGCTCACAGGGGAGGGAGGACAAGTGGAGAAGGAATGACTGACATCCAGATGCCATCTGCACCCCATCCCTCCCTTTCTCCCCCCGGTTGGAATGCTTCTTCCCCCAGCATCCCTTCCTATTCTGGCCTCCAACAAAACAGGAGCAAAGGGGATGTAAACAAACTGCTGGGCTACTTTGCCATTTATGATCATTTACTCCAAGTGGTGGATGAGCCCATCATTTCCTTCCTGCCTATCCACCCTCCCCCCTTACAGAAATGTCACTGCCACCACGCCCACACGGACTGTGGTGGACAAGTCCATCTGGGGCCAGTGAGTCCCTTTCTGGAATCTGGAATTGTGATGCTGAGATGAGGGGTTAAAGCAGAAGGTCATGTAGGCACAAGTGTTCAGGCTGCTACGTGAGGAGAAGTAGGAAAAGTGGCTGAGGAGCATGGAAGCCAAGTGTAGATAGGGGAGGGGGAGGCGGAGGAGAGAGAGGAAAAGGGAGGAGACCAGAGACAGAGAGAGAAGGAAGAGGAGGAGGGGGAGGGGGAGGAAGAAGAAAAAGGAGAACAGGGAGGAGGGAGGAGGGAGAGAGAAGAATAAGGAGGATGAGCAGGAGATGGAAGAGTAGAAAAAGGAAAAGAAGGAAGAGGAGGGGGAGGGGGAGGGGAGGGAACATTAGTTCCTCCTTTCTGTCCAGTTACTTGTGAAATGTTCAGATAAGAACGTCCTAAACTGCTCCTCTGAGCACTGTGTTCCACGTAGTATTAAGTGCAAGTGTGAGTAAAAAGGGATTTTGTGTGCAGACATGCTTCAGAAACACAGATTTAAACAAAGTTAAACAGGTTTGTTTGTTATGGGCTTCTCAGAGCTATTAACATGCTTATTCAAACATTAATTTATGAAATATTTAGACCCGGGTGGCGCAAACAGCTAAGGGCTCGACTACTAGCCGTAAGGTTGGCAGTTCGAACCCACCCAGAGGCACCTCAGCAGACAGGCCCGGCCATCTGCTTCCAAAATGCCACAGCCTTGAAAACCCTATGGAGCAGTTCTACTCTGCACACATGGGGTCGCCATGAGTCCGAATTGACTTGATGGCAACTAACAGTAACGACATGAGTTGGGAGAAAAAATGCAACAACTAAGGCAAAGTTCTTGCTTTCAGAGAGCTTACAGTCACCACTGAACCAGTGATTTCAAAAGCTTTGAGGGTTACAAAGGAGGAGAGCAGGGAGCTAGGAGTACAGTGGGCACATCTAATATAACCGCAAGTCTGAGAGGGCCTCCTGAAGAACTGACTTGGACGAAGAAAAGGGAGTTAGTCCAAAGAAAGGGAGAAGAGAGATAGGATGCCAGGTAGAGGGAACACATACCCAAAAGCGCTGTGTTGGGCAAGAGAAGGATGAGTGTGAGAAACTGAGAAACATCCTAAGCAGCTGGAGCAGAGCACAAAAGCTGCTGGAGGTGGGACGGCCCATGCCAAGGGCCAGTAGAGGAAGCCCAGAATGATATTTTTTACACAGCTTTATTGAGGTGTAATTTAAATACCATAAAATTTCCCCATTTTACATGTACAGTTCGATGAGTTTTACTTAATTTACATAGTCGTGCAACCATCGTCACAATCCAGTTTTAGACTATTTCCATCACTCCCAAAAGTTCCCTCGTGCCCACTTGCAGTGAATCCCCACGCCCACCTTCAGGCAACCACTGATCTTTCTGTCTCTATAGTTTTGCCTTTTCTAGAAATTTCATATGAATGAAGTGATACAATATGTCATCTTATGTGTCTGGCTTCTTTCACTGAACATGTTTTTGAGGTTCATTCAGTTGTTGCAGATATCACTAATTCCTTCTTTTAATTGTGGGATAGTATTCCATTGTATGGATATAACACATTTTGTTTATCCATTTACCGGCTGATGGATGTCTGGATTGTTTCTAGTTTTTGGCTACAATGAATAATGCTGTTATGAGCATCTGCATGCAAGTCTGAACGGACATATGTTTTCATCTTTTTTGGGTAGATGCCTAGGAGTGGAATTGCTGGAGTGATTTTAACCATTCTAGTGGGTGTGAAGTGGCATCTCATTGTGGCTCTAGTTTGCATTTCCCTAACGACCAAAAGATGGTGTTCAGCCATCTTTTCATGTATTTGTCATTTGTGTACCTTCTTTGGTGAAGTGTCTTGTTTGGGGGCCCCACATTTGGTGGCTCACTTGAAAGATCCACAGATCTCAGAGGCCGTTTATACTCTTGGCTATGGTATAACAGCGAAAGGACACACAACAAGGAAAAAGACATATCAGGTGGAGTCTGGGGGAGTCCAGGTGCAGGCTTCCAGAGTTCTAATTCCCTGGTGGGGGATAGCATAGAATGCACATTTTTCCCCAGCAATGAAATGCAGCAACATGCGTGCACTGCCCAGGGTTTGTATCGTGAGCTGGTGATGTAGGTGCTCTCCACCTGCGTGATCAGCCATGATTATCTAAAATCCCAAACTCCCAGAAGGAAAGCAGGTACTTACCATAAACCACATTGTTTTTATAGTGTAGGTAACCTGGTACAGCAGCAGGATGCAGTGCCCCAAGCAGACAAAACAGTCTTATCAGTTAGAAACTTAGGGAACCTTCCAAAAGCCAAGTTCTCAGACGCCAGCCAAGTGCCAGTCCCACCCACTCACAAAGTCAAACCAAACCCATTGCTGTGGAGTCGATTCCGGCTCATAGCGACCCTACATGCAAGCCCCCCTAAAGAGCAGCATCAGGCCTGCAATTTAACATTTCCTGCTCATGCTTTTTCAAATCTTTTGCTCACTTTTTAAAATTAAGTTGTTAATCTTATTTTTGAGTTGTAAGAGATCTTCACATATTCTGGATATAAGTCCTTATTTATATACTTTGCAAATATTTTCTCCCAGTTGGTGGGTTGTCTTTATTTTCTTAATGGTGCCCCTCAGAAGTTTGGGCCGGGAAGTAGTATGACCAGCTTTGCACGTGCACACACGCGTGTGCACACACACACAGCTGCTCTGGCTCCCGTGTAGAGAATGAATTGCAGGGGCCAGGAGTGGATGTGGGCAATCCCATTAGGAGTTTGTTGCAGTGATCCAGACAAGAAATGATGGTAGCTTGGACTGGAAGGTGGTAGGAGGGATGGAGAAAAGAGGCTGCACGTGAAGGATGTACATGCAAACACCCATTATAGATTTCCAACAGGAGAACGAAGGTCGAGCTCCCCAAATTTATCTGTCTACAAAACACATTAATATTTTTGTTGTTTTTAATAGTAAAACCCCATTAATTTGTGGGATTCTAGAATGTTCTGTTTGGGAAATGTGGGACCCGATGAACTTTAGAGTCCCTTTTAGTTCTTGCAGCCTAGGGTTCCATGAACAATCCTTTTTGGGGTTATTTTAAAAATTCTAAAATAATCTGAGGTGTGTGCCTGGGTGTACTATTACAGATTGTTTATCAGTCACATATATGTGTATCCAAATGCCGAATTTGGCCCAAGAAAATAACTTCATGACTGAAATTGAACACAATCTATGCATGGAGAGACCCTTGCAGAAAGCGAGGGCAAAAACATTGTTAGCATAGGAAGTGTGAAGACGAGGATAAGAAAATTCATATTCATGTATTAACCCAATTACCAAACGTACCTTGCAAATCCAGAGCGCTAGCGGTTTAAAATGGGATTTCACATCATTCAGTCCCAAGTGACACGGACAGTATTACAAATGAGAAATTCTTTCCTGGGGCTGGGAGACAGCTCTCCTCATTTGGACAGCATATGCTATCACAGGAGAACCTTTATGTAAGACTAGAAATTCTATTTACCCAGGAGCCCAAACCACTGTTGTAGTGTTCTTGCAAAATAAACAACACACCCTGGCCAACGAGATGCAAAGGCAGGCCTGAGAGAATGGAAATGAATGTGAAATCAGGCACGCGGGTCAGTATACACGTGTGAATCTGAAGCACAGCGGTGATACAGGCTTTCTCTTCTGATGCTGATAAAAGGCAGGCTGCATGAATCATTGAGGCAAAGCGAGTACAGAAATGAAGATATATATACCAGTGTGTGTGTGTATGGATTTTATAAAGTAGGTTTTATTGTGTTGTTTTACTTCCGTAGGAGACCATGTATAGGCTCTGAATGGATGTCTTGCCTGTGGGAGCCCCATGATACAGACATGGATCAGAGGGTGCAGGCATACCTGGTGCCTAAGCCTATGGAAAAGCTGGGCAAGGCAGACAGTGGCATGCAAGGATGGCTGTTGGGTGCTCGCTGTAATAAAGAATTCTTTCTTGAGGGGGTGATGATGAATCTAGCTCATCCTGCTGCTCATCTTGCCTCTAAGCCTTTGTACATGCTTTTCCCTCTGCCTGGAAGCAGGTTGCCTCCACCCACCCCAACATCTTCTGAATTCATCCTTCAAGTCTCAAATCCACCATCATTTCCCTGGGGGCCCTGCTGTCTACACTGTCTTCAGGGTGAATCCATTCTGTGGTGCCTAAAGCCCTGGTGGCACAGTGGTTAAGCGTTAGGCTGCTAACCAAAAGGTTGGCAGTTTGAATTCACCAGCTGCTCCTTGGAAACCCTATGGAGTAGTTCTACTCTGTCCTATAGGGTTGCTGTGAGTTGGCATCGACTCGACAGCAACGAGTTTGTTTTGGTTTAAACCTTATAACCACCACCAATCTGTTAGCCTGTTGTACTGTGGTGGCTTGCCTGTTCCTATGATGCTGGAAGCTCTGCCACCAGTATTTCAAATCCCAGCAGGGACATCCATGGTGGACAGGTTTCAAAGGAGCTCCCAGGACTAGCAAGAAAGGCTTAGCAATCTACTTCCAAAAATTGGCCAATGAAAACCTTATGGATCATAACAGAATATTGTCCATATAGTGCTGGAGGATGAGCTTCCACTAGAAGTGGCCTCAACAGTGGACTCGAGCATACCAATGATTGTGAAGACGGCGCAGGACTGAGCAATATTTCATTCTGTTATACATAAGGTCACCATGAGTTGGAGCTGATTTGACAGCAAGTAACAACAACAAACCTTACACAATTTTTAGGATACTTCTTCAGAAAGAGAATAAATATTATGACTTCAAAACTAGATACTCACATACCTAGGACCCCTCTAGGCCCTTGGAAAGAGCCTGGGCTGGTGAGGGACCCTGAAGCTTCATTAGCTTCATGGTGAACCTGCGGGCTGTGGGAAGACATTGTGCACTTTCCCCTGGGGCCCCCATCAGCTTGTAATCATGTTCAGTTGTGTGATGATTTGATTCACACGTCCATGTCCCGCACTGGGCCGTAAGCTTCTTGAGAGTAGAGATGTGTCTGTTTTGCTCATCACTGCATCCCTAGTGCTTTTCCCAGTGCCTGGCACATGAGTGGTCCTCAATAAATAGGATTTGAATAAATAAATCCTGAATATTGAATAATAATAATAACTAGACTTAGGAGTCTCCATTTGCCAGGCTCCGGATGTCACTGCTGAGGGTACAGGGCATTTTTGGATCCTTAGCCTGTAAGAACATGGGAGAGAAAGCCACTATGGGCACTTGGACATAAAGGGAGACCAAAGCTGAGGTGTGCCTGTGAGTTAGGGTGTGGCTTCTATTCCTCCTGTCAACAGCACTGTGCCCCTCAGAACAAACGTGGCTTCATGTGTGAGAGGAACCCTCCGACACTATTCATTTACCAGATGAGTCTATTCTAAGGCTGCTGCTTCCTGATCTTCCCTACTGGGAAGCAGAGAAGCCCTCCAGAGAGAATCTTCTTCATACATGCACACCCTTAAGCAGTGGTTCTTAACCAGGGGTGATTATTTTGCACCCCAGGTAACATCTGGCAATGTCTAGAGGTACTTTTGGTTGTCACAATTAGGGAGACATGACTAGCATACAGTGGGTGAAGGCCAGGGATGCTGCTTAACATCCTACAATGCACAGGACAGCCCCCACCACAAAGAATTAGCAGGCCCCAAATGTCAATAGTGCTGAGATTAAGAAACTCTGCCTTAAACCCATGGGCTTCCTCTCTATCACTTTTCTGAAGACTACAAAGGTTTGCAGAGTTTTGTCTTGTTTTCTCCTCTGCCCTTTCTATACCACACAGAAGAGTGAGGCAATGTTGCTCAGATGGCAAGGAGGAAGAGATCTTCACCAGAGTAAGTGTGATGTAATCTCCATCATACATTCAACTCATATTTATTGCAATAGGCACACTGAATCCCTTAGGAATGCTATTCAAATGCAGATTCCGAGTCAGTAGGTCTGGGGTGGGGCCTGAGAGTCTGCATGCCTAACAAGCTCCCAGGCTATACAAATGCTGCCCGTCAGGGGCCACACGCTGAGTAGCCAATTTCTAGGCACTTGGGATACCGCGGCAAACAAATCAAAGATCCCCTGCCCTGGGGGAGCTTCCAGTCTGGCCAGAAGTGTACTGGGCACAAAGAAGAATGGACAGCTGAAGTTGGAGGCACTCAGGGTCTTAGAAAACTAGAGCTGAAAGAGAATTTAAGGACGTACAGTTGGTATGAGGAGTCCCTGGGTGGCACAAACTGTTAAGTGCTGGGCTACTAACCAAAAGGTTAGTGGTTCGAACCCACCCAGAAGTACCTTGGAAAAAAGGTCTGCCAGTATGCTTCTGAAAGGTCACAGCCATGAAAACCCTATGGAGTCCAACGCCACTCTGAAACACACGGGGTCGCCATGAGTTGGAATCAACTCCATGGCAATTGGCTTAATTGGTAGGGAAACTGAGGCTCACAGCAGGAAAGGGAGTCAATCAGAGTCACACAGCTTGCGGTGGCAGCTTTTGGACAAGGCTGTTTTGACTTCTAGTTCCCTGAATTATCAGTATTTTCGGGGACCTCTTGAGGGCAGAGGTCAGTCAGGGTTGGGGGTGGCTTTAGCAGTTGCAGGGTGGTGGTGTGGGGACTCCCCACAGGACGGTCCCACCACTCTGGATCCAGAAAACCTGATTTCCTACTTCACTCATCTCCTTATGATACACATGCAGACACTGAGATATTTGGGGGAGATACTAGATTCCTCCTGTTTGACCCTTTGCTTTTTCTGCTTAACTAAATCTGTAGGGTAAAACGATGGGGCAGTAAATTCTGAATGCATTATACCACCTGGTCAGCAAATGTAAAGGGGAAACCCAAACAGAATCAGGCCAATCAAAACTGCTTCCTAATCCGGGAGGGGTGTGACCGTTCCTCTGCCGTACCTGAGGCTTCCGTTCCCAACTTCCAGGGCGACCAGAAGGGAGCCATTCACCCGGCGCTTCAAATTAGAAAGCTGTTTGTATCCTGTTGAGAAGAAATTGCTTCCTTCATGGCTAGTACCTGGGAACATGAACCTTTAAATTCATGCCAGTTGGACTGGAATAGTAGCAAATTTCATGGAGTAGCTAAAAAAGAGCAACAGCTGGCACCTCAGGCATGAATAATATAACAAAGGAAGAACAAAAGAGAAACTTTTCATTAGTACTTTTTTGATGTCAATTTATTATTTATCTCTTTGCTGATATTCAAACAGGCAGGCAGTCATAAAACATTTAAAAACAGCCTCTAACACAGCCAAGGCATCTGGTTTACCTCAGTTCCTTTTAGAAATCCTGAAATCAGGAGCCCTGGCGTTTATAGGACAGCGGTGTTAAAAATATCGTTGTATCAAAAATAGTTTGAGGATCACTCCTTAGAGTTTAAATTTTATCAGTGGCCAGTAGGCAGGCAGAGAATGGTTCCTAAGGGAAGATTCAGTGTAAAGCAGCAAAGTGCTGCTTCCAGATTTTTCACTCCTCAATTAATACTATTCTGCTTGCAAAAAGGGTGGCAACAAAGCCTACTGTTGGGTAAAATTAACATCCTGTCAAATCTCTCCAGTCAAGACCAGCACAGTGCGTGTTGAAGAACACATTGTGGGTCGTTTTGATATGACTCGGGGCCCCTGCCATACCCGCAACAGGGGTTGGTGTGCACGCTCCCTGTGGCTTGTCACGATTAACTATTTGCATAAAATAAAAAGGCCTCTTCATCTAGGGGTTCTGAGAGACTGCCTAATCCTACTGACCTGCCACCATCTTCTTTGAGAAATGTCTATTCCTGAGATGTAGACAGAGAGATCCCAAAAGAAGGAATCGTTCCTGGAGCAGAAAACTCCTCAGAAGTAAAATCGTTGCAGAAATAAAACAAATAAAAAAAGAAAAAAAAAAACAAAAACCCTAACAGCCCTCTCCCCAGAAGGAGCTCAGTGGAGGAGCAGCTGGCTTTTGGAATCCCACCTGTCTGTTCTTCGTTCCTCGGGGTGCTTTTGCCTGTCTAGGGACTGTCCCTGGTGTAGAGCTTGTGGTCCTTGATGTAGGTGATGACAGCATCGGGGAGCAGGTACTTCACGCTCTGCCCTTGGCCCAAGGCGCGCCTGATGTACGTGGCGCTGATCTCATTCTGCACAGGCTCCCTGGCCAGGTGGATGTTGCGCTGGTACCTCCGGAGGATGGGCGATTCTAAGATGTACCCCTTAGGGTCGTGGCCTGCCCGGCCCACGCACACCAAGCCGAACTTCTCCACTATTTCCTGGATGTGCTCGTCTTTCCAGAGGTTGGGAGTCTGGAAGGTCTTCAGGACATCTGCCCCGCAGAGCAGCTTCAGCTCTGGCACAGCTGGAAAAACAAGGGTGGATCTCAGCAAAGTTACACCAGGGTCACTTCCAGTAAAGATGACAACATATTCTTTCTGAAAATTTCACAAAATGCTTTCCTTGGGATGTTTCAGAACTCAAATGTCGCTGTGTTCATGACTTAAAAAAAAAAAAAAAAAAGCATCTAAATGAACCTGAAGCTACTTCCGGATATATAACCAGTAAACCAGTTGCCATGGAGTTGACTTCAACTCACGGTGACCCCATGTGTGTCAGAGTAGAACTGTGCTCCATAGGGTTTTCAGTGGCTGATTTTTCAGAAGCAGATCACCAGGCCTTTCTTCTAAGGCACCTGAGTAGACTTGAACCTCCAACCTTTCAGTTAGCTGCCAAGTTTGTTAACTGTTTGTACCACACAGGGTGAGTAATAATTTAATCATTTTTTTTAAAAAAAAAAGTATCTGTAAAGCGTCATGTAATACAAAAGATTTTTTTCCTCTTATAACTGAAGTCTGCCTGTGGGTGCTGGATCCCATGGCAGAGTGGTCCAAAGTGGCTGGGCTGTACCGAGAACCACATCTTCCATTAGAAGGTGAGGTTCCTAAAGCCTTCAGGTCAAGGAGCCATGGGCCTCGCCTCAGGCAAGTCGCTGCCTCGCTTAAAATCCATTTCAGAAATCCATTTCTTCAAACTCTGAGATAAGGCCTAGTTCTTTTATAAGTACAATCTCATAAGGTTAATTATAAAGTATCTTTGGATAACCAAAAGATCCCTAAGACCCTGCCTCATGACCCTTTCATTTTATTTTTCAATGAAACAAAGCGCTAGAACAACTGATCAATGTGGATAATCCTTTGGAATTTGTTCTAACAGGAAGATGACTGTGATGATAAAATAATACCTAACATTCTCCGGGTGCTTACTATGGGCAATATCGTTAAGCACTTTATGTGTATAATCTCATTTGATCCTCACAGCAACATTATGAGGAAGGTATTACTGTTGTACCCATTTTGCAGAGGGGGAAACTGGGGCTCAGGGAGGTAGGTAACTTGCCTGAGGTCACACAGCTATGCAGAGGAGTTCCAGTTCAAACCCAGGCAGCCCGGCTTCAGACTAGGCAGTCGTAACTGCGAGGCTCTGCTGCCTCCTGCTGGCAGGAGCACTCAGGGCCAGGCTGGGATTTTCCTGACCCCACTGTTCATATCCCTTTTGAATGGGCCAGTCTAAAAAGGAAAAATCAAGTCCACACTAGAAGCAAGTGGCAGGATCTCTGGTCTTTCTGGAAGCCAATGCCAGCCTCAGAAGAGGACAAAGGCTGGGGGTCTAGAGCACTGGCATCTCCCAGTCACCAGGAAGCTGCAGTTAGGAGGGGCTTCTGGGCTACCACCTGCTGGGGCAAACCTAATGTAAACGCCCGTTCAGGCTACTCTAATGCGGAACCTTGGAGGGAATCTGAGCTGGGCGAGAAAGGGCTCTACAAAGGAGCACTGGACTGACTGGGGAATGGAACATGAAACTGAGAAACGGAGGCTCGTTCAGAGGTCTGAGTTCTGCCTCAGTTGGGCCACGTGCTGCTGTGAGGGCTGGGGCCAAGGGGCCTCCTTCTCTGGGCCTCAGTGTTCCCACCCATGAAGTCATGGGCGTCAGACTCGTTTACTCATTTTAAAATGGCAGGTGGAATTACGGGAACACATTTTCAAGCACTCTAGCAGCATAATTACAGGTACAACAAAGGAGTATAATGAAAACTCTACTCAAACATTTGTACATTCATGTATGCACGCATTCTGAGTGGTTAAGAACTAGGACTCTAGAACAGACTCCTGAGGTTCAAATTCTGGCTCTGCCATTCAACAACTTGTGTGACTTTGGGCAAGTTACTGCTCTGTGACTCAATGTTAAATTGAGGATATTAACGGTACTTACCTCACAGGGACATTTTAGAATTAAAGAAACAAACAAAACCAAACAAAACCATTGCTGTCGAGTCAATTCTAACTCATAGCTACCCTATAAGACAGAGTAAAACTGCCTCAAAGGGTTTCCAAGGAGTGGCCAGTGGACTTGAACTGTTGACCTTTTGGTTAGTAGCTGAGTTCTTAATCACTGTACACGAGGCCTCCAGAATTAAATAAGTTCATAAATGTAAAGTACTTAGAGCAGTGCCTGGCACAGAGTGTGATATGTGTTAACTGTCATTCATTCCTTTACCCATCTATCCATTTATCTAAACATCTATTCAACATTTATGGAGTATCTCCTGAGCGACTCACAGCGACCCCGTAGGACAGAGTAGAACTGCCCCACAGGGTTTCCAAGGCTGTAATCTTTATGGAAGCAGACTGCCACAGCTTTCTCCCACAGAGCGGCTGGTGGGTTTGAACCGCTGACCTTCCGGTTAGCAGCCGAGTGCTTAACCATTGCACCACCATGGCTCCTGAGGTGTTGTATAGTGGCTGCCAATATGATTTGTCCTAACAGTGAGAAAGACGCATTAAGTAGAATGTTCGTGGGCATATCGGGGTTAGTGTCTTGTCTTCGAGTAGTCACGGGCTCCGAAAGGCAGGTGAAGCAGAAACGTACCTACAATGTGGGGTAAGGGCCGTCAGGACCTTTTCGTTTGCATGTTTGGTTGTGCTCAATCTATGACATCAAAGGTACCAACCCTGAGGCCAGTCAGCAGGGGGTTCGAATTGTAGATCTGCTGGGACGCTGGGAAAGTTACTTAGCCTATGAGCCTCAGTTTCCTCAGCTGTAAAATGGGGATAACAAAATCTTCTTTGGAAGTTATGGCAATTGTATGACGGAGACAATGCAATGTGCAGTGCCTGCCTGGTGCAGCATATGAACACGGCACCCCACAGACACACTGAGATGGGTGTTGCTGGGTAGGTTTGAACCGCCCACCTTTCAGTTAGCGGCAAAGTGCAAACCATTTGCGCCACCCAGGGACCGGCATCTGGCACCTTGGAATATTCAGTGTAAAATGGAAACAGATGAAGTGCCTGCTCTAGGTGGGTGGAAGGGGAATCCTCTGAAGGTTACTGTGCTGTGCTCAGCCCGTCGGCCAAGGGTGGGACCATCCTTCCCAGAAGACAGACAGACAGAGTGGGGCTGTTAAAGGGCTTGAGGTGTCATCCATCCCAGAGTGTCACATCCAAGCGGCCCAGAACTCAGCAATCTACAGGACTCTGTGGGTGAGTCCCAGGAGGGTTGCAAATCACAGGAGGGACAGGCAACGCAGGGCTCTGGCAGCCAGAAGATGCTGAGATCATCATGAAATCTGCAGCCCCGCAGCGCAACAGCACGCAATAAAATACACAGCACACAAAATGGCCCTTTATAAATATGTCACTGGTAACATACACGCCACCTCATCAAAAGCCAAACTCAGGCTGAGAAAAACCCCAGCTTGCTTTTTAAAATGGCTCTGTTTTGTTTTTTACCCTGATTACAAACATGAAATCTGTGTTCATTATGGAACATATGAAAAGTACATACTTCAAGCAGAAAACAACAACCATTGATAATTCTGCTTCCTAAAAAAAAAAAAAAAATCACTATTTTGGTGTATTTCCTTAACATGCAAATAGATACGAAAGTATATTCACCTACTTTTTTACGTACTTGAAATCATAACAGTATTATATCTTGATTTTTCCAGTCACCTCATAAACATTTCTCCATTATCCTGAAAACCTTTTGTGTAGATGCTTCATCCTATGTATACAGTATAATTTACTTAAACATTCCCTTATGTTTAAATATCGAGGTTGCTTTTATTTTCTGCCATTGGAAAGACTGCTGTGATAAATATCTTTTTTTTTTTTTTGCGTAAATCTTTGTCTCAATTTCTAATTATTTCCTTAGCCAGATTCCGAGAAGCGGTATTTATTGATCAAAAGGCATGAACATTTTTAAAGCCCCTGATATATTCTGATAAATAGAAAGGCCTACTTTCTTTTTCTGTTTGGGATTTTCAATGCACTTTATTTGTAAAATCAAAAGGGCAATTTTACACAGTGCTAATGATGTCTGACTGAGATAACTTAAAATGCATAGCATCCATAATTGCTACCATTGACAGTCATAATAATTTCTTAAATAGAATGAGTAACAGAAAAATATCTATCAAAAATCCCCAATTTTTGAGATGTTTTCATGTAAAATATATTTTAAGGAGTTTGTGAAACCATAAAAACTCTGATAATGGATATCCATAACATCACCATTTACGTACTACTACTGTCTACTGTTACGACTAATAAGTTGTACATATATTTAAAAAACTAAAATTGAAAATGATTTTGTCACTTGAATGTTTCTCAATTACCAGAGACAAAACACGGAGCTACTACCATTTGTCGAAGCTGTAAAGCATCTGTCAGTTTTGAAAGGCCTACTTTCTTTCAGTGGAAAAGCCCTTTTTTACCAGCTGCTCTAGAAGAGAACAAAATGAGAAGTATGTAGGGCCTGAACAGAGAGACGGGGGGTAAGGGACAAACCCCAACATTATGGTGCCAAGCAGAATAGGGTAAGGGCCACTAGAAAAATAATGTGGACTGAGAGAGGCCATCCTAATGAAGGCGGCTGGGCCAGTTTCACAGGGAGATGGGATTCTGACTGAGCCCCAGGAGGAGGAAAGAAGGGATAGGCCAGGCAAAGAGCTGGGATTCTGGAAGCGTCTGCTGAAAGGTGAAGCGTGAGAGGCTGAGCTCCTCAGCATGACAGTCTCTCCCGGCATCACTCTGGCTGCTCCCTGCTCTCACTGGATGAGGCTCCAGCTTCCCCAGTGGGACGGAGTACCCACCCTTACCCGTTTCCTGCTTACTCAGGCTGTCCCTCTGCCCAGAAAGGCCCTCAGCCCCAGATAACCCACAAGTCCTACTAGTGCTGGTGCAGGGGTCTCCTCTTCCAAGAAGCCTTCCTTATCCATGCCGGTGCTCCCCACCATTCAGACGCCTGTCTCCCCAGCTCTGGGCCGGGGCTCGCTGGCTGTCTCTGTTCTCAGCCTGAGCCCAGAGCCTGGCCCCAGAGGTGCTCAGGAAGCGTCTGCAGAACCCTGATGGGAGAGACTGCTGAGGCCGAGATGATACAGACAGAAGGCAGAAGGCTGAGGATGGAGCACCGGCGCATCGTGACTGGGGGCCGACTGAGAAGGAGCCCACGCAAGCGATGAAGGACAGACAGAGAGACCAGAGGGATATAATGAACATCACACAAGTGGATTATACAGGAGACATTGTAACTCCTTCTTTCTCAGATTCCTACTCTAACGTGTAGTTCCCAAAACTGGCTGTAAGGCCAGTCCCCAGAGCATTTATTAAAAATCCAGATTCCTGGGCCCCACTCTCATTCAGGAGCTCTGGGGAGTGGCCTGGGAATCAGTGTTTTTAACACGTCCCTGTGGGTGGTTCTTTGAGCAGCATTTGGGGACAGCTGCTCCAGGGCATGTCATGAAACTTCAGCCTTTAGGGCCTGGTGGCATTTTCAAGGCCTTTTAGAAGAGCGTTTTCCAGGCTGTGCTCTCGGGAGCACTAGGTCTGAGAAATATTAATATGCGTTAAACAAATATTTTGCGATCCAAAATTTATAAGAATCGCTGCAGGCTATTTCCCTTTCTTGTAGAGTCCCAATGCACATGAACACAGTAAAGCCTCTGAAACGTCCTGCACTAAAGACATTATTTTAGGTCTGTTTGATCTTGGCCTTCCCAAGCCCTTCTGATCTGGAAATATTGTGCCACCAATCAAAGCTCGGAGCCCCTGCAGTAGGAAGCCCTGCAGCCTGACCTGCTGGAATTCTGGCCCAGTGACATCTTGCTCATGCCCTGTCCTGCCCTCCAGCCCCCATGCCATGTCCCTGTTAGTCTGCACGAGGGGGCTGTGCTTTTGGCCCCGGGCACCCAAGTGGCCATTAAAGAAGAGAAAGTGACCTGGGTCACGGCCAGCAAGATTCCACCAAACACTAGGAGTTGACAACAGGGTAGAAAGCCAGGATTACAAATTAAGAATATAATCCAAATTAGCTTTAAATTCCCTTAAAAATAAGTTTCCTCATCTGTTTTAGTAAACCATTGTGTGAAATGTCTACAGAGCGGCTGTAAAGGGTTAGTCTCTCTGTTAAAGTTTTATAATGGCACACTGTGTATTCAAAACGGTAGAGGCTTTTAAAAGAACCTCAGCATCACTCACCAGTTTATCCCTGTGTGGCCTTGCCTGTAATCCATGTCACAAGCACAAATCACAAGGGGAGGTAAGCTCATTTGGGGCAGGAAGTGCCAAATTAGCATAACAATTCACAAGGGGGTGTTGGTGGCGGTGGGTTGTCTAATCGGACCTTTCAGTCTCACAAGTGTCTTCCATCCAGGCAGGCCTGATTCCTTCTCAGTCCAGAGGGCTAGACTCAAGTCCCCACGGCTGTGACCACCCTGGTTCTCACAAGAATGCCTGACACCTCACCCTCTACAGACAAGAGGGTCAGCACCCACCTGCAGGGGCCAGGGAGAGTGCCTTGTCGCCGGGGCCTTCCATCTGGGGCAGGGATCTGAGCAGTTCGCTGCGGTGATGCCTGTGTCATAAACATAGGGCTCAGGCTGTGTCCATCCTCCAGCCCCCACAGCCACCCAGGGGCTCTCGGATTTTAAGTCTCAACCTGCTTGGGTTCACTCATTCCCCAAATATTTGTGGAGGGCCTCCTATGTGCCCAGCACTGTGCCACGCACGTGCTGGGGTAGAAAGCAGATACCGCACAGATCCTCATGGAGTGTCCTGCCCAAGACAGTTCACTGCCTTCTGAGGGACCTGCGTGAAGGCAGGGAGATTAGCACAACCCCATCTTTTAACATTTTCTTTCAATTGTTCTCACTTTTTAACAAAGAGAGTCAGTGTTGAGTAGTGGTTAAGGACATGGGCTATTAGAATCAGACAGAACTGAGTGAAAATGGCTCAGCATTTCCTAGTCTTGTGACTTCAGACCATCTTCTTGGAGCCCTGTGTTTCCATTTGTAAAGCGGGGATAATGACACCTACTTTCTAGACTTTAGTGAAGGCAAATGAGCTAATGTACATGAAGCACTGGTACAGTGCGTGGCCCACAGCTAGCTCTCAATGGGTGTGTGCTCTCTGGTTATAAGCTAGTAATTTGGAACTCCATAGGACCTAGGTCAAGAGTCGAGTTTCTGGAGCCGGGCGGTCTGGGTTGAGTCCCTGCTCCCCTTCTGGCCGCTGTGTGACCCTGGCCATTTCAGGTCTCTGTGTGAATGCTTTCTCGTCTGCAAAATGAGGAAATATGACAGTAGCTGCCTCCAGTGGTGGTTGTGAAGATTAAAGGAGTTAAAACACGCAAAAGCGGGTTGAACAGTACTCCTTCAATGTTAGCATTTAAAATAGGATTACACTTAATGCCATTTTGGCATGGCCAGCTTTTTAGCAATCCATCTTCTGCAAAGGAAGAGACACCTGCACGTTCTTTTTAAAACAAAAACAGGTAATCACTATACACCCTTTCTCCTATCAATTTGAACTTCTATCTTCTACTCACCATATTAGGCATCTACTAAGCTGTGTTTGGGAGGGAGCAGTGCCTGGTGGAAAAAGCATGTGCTTTGCAGCCAGAGTGAGTGGGTTCAAGTTCAGGCTCTATCTCCTGTATGACCGTGGACAAGTCACTAACGTTTTTCTGGAGCCTCACTGGGTGTGAAAATTAACACCAGCCTTATCTGTGGTGAGGAGCACAAACTCAAACGAGAAAGTGCTTCTACCCTGTAAAAGGCCAGGGAAGCAGCCCGATGCTGATTATTATGGGGACGGGGGGCAGTCTGATGATTAGGGTCTAGAATTAGACTGCCTGGGTTGAAATTCTGATTCCAACTAGTACCTGTGGAATCTTGGGTGGATTCCTTAAGCAATCTGTCTCCAGTTTTCTCATCTGTAAAATGGGGATAATAAGAGTACTTACTCCATAGAGTTGTGAGGACTGAGTGAAGAGATGTATACAAAAAGCACCCAAAAAAATCAGTTATTATTATCATTAAGGAGCCCTGGTGGCGCAGTGGTTAAAGCGCTTGACTGCTAACCAAAAGGTTGGTGGTTGGAAACCACCAGCGGCTCCGTGGGAGAAAGATGTGGCAGTCTGCTTCCACAAAAATTTACAGCCTTGGAAACTCTATAGGGTTGCTATGAGCCAGAATCGACCAGATGGCAGTGGTTCTGGGTTGGTTTTGGTATTATCATTGCTCTCAGTCTATTCCTTCCCTCCGTCAATTGTGAACAGGGATCCCATTTTATTCATCTTTATAGTTTCTTAGTATCTAGGAGAGTGATCCACTGAAGGCTGCTGAATGCATGGATGACAGGAGTGGATAAATAAGTACGTTTAGCCCAGGTCCAAAGTCCTTCCTGATTACCTGGCTCGGCAGCTGAGTCTTCTTAGGGCCTGGCTGAACTCTGGCTGTAATTACTGTCCTTACTGCTCTGGTTTTGGTGAGCTTCATCTCTGAGGATATACTCCTGGGTTGGTCTGGACTTTAGTGTCAGATTGAAGTAGGTTTGAGTCTCACTTCCACTTATTAACTTAGAATTTGTGTATGTTATTAAGCCTCTTTAGAGCCTCTGCTTCTTCATCTGTAAAATGGGGCTAAACCCACCTATCACTCAGGGTTGCTGAGCTGACTAGACATAATAAATGACTTATAGTAAGTAATGAATAAAAGGTGGTGCTTATCATTTTATTTTACTGACCTTGAAGCTCCTAGTTCAAGTTGACCCTTCTCTGAATATTAGCTGGATCGCCAAGCTTTGTTGTACAAATGATTACTCCCAATGCCAAATGCATTTTCCCCACAGACTTCCACTCTGCCTCTGTGGCCAGTGGCCACTGCTCTTCTTGTTGTCTGTCTCAGTGGTCCCCTGGTCCCCAGGGCCTGGGGACTGACCTGGGAGCATGTTCTCTGTGACCTCAGCAGTCTTACTGACCTCCAGGGAAGCCCTATCAGAGGGTCATTGTGGCAGCAGCAAAGTCAGCCACTTCGTGTTCCCAGCCTCTAGACCACCTTCCGGAAGATGGCCATAAGCATGGTTTTGGAGTCCACCAGACGGGGGCTCCACCACTTGCTTATTTGTTGTGTGCCCTTGATAAACTTAGCTCTTTGAGCCTCAGTTTCTTCATCTGTCAAACGAAGACAACATGAAGACACATGAGATGATGATGGTGATGGACTTCAAATGACACTGTGACCAAGGCCCTCGCCCCCAAACATGGGGAAGAGGTGAGTGAAATGTTACCAAATGCCCTTTAAAGCATGAAAGTTGGCCTAGATTTAAAAAAAATGAATAAAAATAAGCAACCTGATATGGAGAAAAAGTATCCCCAATGAACCCCATGGCAAGTTTACATCAAAGTAAGATCGATGTCACTATGACACAATTTATGTCAATGTCACTATGATGTAGAGTCACCGTGACCCCATCAAGAGGATAGTAAGTGGAGCAAAAAGTAGGACAGATTTCTACCATGCTTCTAAAACCATATGGCTACAATTGTAACCAGATTTTTAAAACCTTAAAAAATGCATTTGGTAATTTTAAGAAAATGTTAGTAATTCAGCAAATTCTATAATGCAATGCAATGGATACATTTTGGAGAGGACGCTCACTCTAAATAATGAAAACATCTTCTTAATGAGCTGTCTTATACAACTGTATTGAATATTTATATCACAGATTCTCAACCTTGGTTGCATAAAAGATATTGTATGGGGATGTTTAAAAAAAAATACCCAGGTCTACCCCAGACTGACCAGAATCTCCAGGAGGTGAGGATTTTTAAAGAGCTTCCCAGGAGATTCCTACAGCCAGGCTGAGACCACTGGTTGGATGAATCTCAGCACCAGTCATAAGCTTGACTCATACAGTTGGTGTCTGAGACTGTGGGGCTTAACCCTGGCCACCCATTAGAATGCCCAGGGGAGCCCTTAAAAATCCCAGTGATGCCCCACCTGACCAATTACATCTGGTCTCTTGATGAGACCCAGGCATCAGTACTTTTAAAAGCTCCCTCGGTGATTCCAGTTGGCAGCCAGCATTGAGAAGCACTGGACTAAGGGATACAGTAAACAAATGAAGAGAGAAAGACAGTATGTTCAGTGACTCTCCACTCACACCTGCATTGTGCAGCAGTGCACCAGACACATGACGTAGTACTGGGGTCAGCTCCCATCTCTCCATGAATGGCTAAACTGTTTTGAGGATAAATTATGAGCCAATGTTAGGGATGCAGGGAAGGTACCTAACATTATTAAGCACTTACCATAAACCAGGTGTTTTGCCGACATCATCTCTTTTAATTTGCACTGGATCCCAGTGAAGTAGGTGATGTCATCCCTGACTTAATATGTGAGGAAATGAGGCTCAGGGAGGCTAAATCACTTTGGTCACATCACTTAGCTAGCAAATTTGGCTCCAAAGCCTGTGCCCTAGGCCACCCTGCCTTTCACAAGGTGGCAGAGAAAAAATGTCTGTTTCTGGCTACATATTAAAGCTAAATGACTTGCTGGATTATCTATTGCTTTGCTTCTATCTCCCTCTATTAGGCTAGATAAATGAGAGATGACTATATGCCTCATTCTAAAAGGATGATCTAGCTGTCAATTTATTCCTCATATAATTTTCAATGTAAGGTTTTTTGCTTATACCAGTAGGTGGTTAAAAAAAAAAAGGCAGCATGCATCCTAAACAATTATTTCCTATTTTTATTCTCCTTTTAATTTGGCGATAGGTTCTGAAGCAGCAGTGTGACTGCTGAATGCTTCCAGTTAGTTCTTTCTGGAGTAAAAAGCAAGTCATAAGAACCAGGAATGGAAACTACAAGGCTAAGTCACTCTCAAGTGACTCTGAGGATGAGTAAAAAGTGAAAACCAAAATAGATTATGAAGAGGCCTGCCAATTATTCAACCTGGTCCCTTGTTCTCTGACAAATCCTAGTGCTTCAAGATAGACAAAAGACATGGCCCACGATTTGCAATCCCTTCTGGCAGAGCTGGTTGTCATTACTGACCGGCGGGCCTGGCCCACCTCACAGCTCTGACAGCTGGGGGCGGTGGGCTTGTGGGTCCCACAGGTGAGACCTGCTTCTCTGGTAACCTCCCTCCAAGGTTTCCAGACACAAGTCAGTAACATATCTCCCTAATGTACAGAGTCTTTTCAACAGTTACATTACTAATGCTGAACAGTAACAGCAATTCCAAAAGAAAAAAACCCTGAATAACTATGTTTAGATTTATAGTCTATTTTTTTCCCCTATTTTAAATAAAAGTCTGAATTTGTAGAACCCAGGACTTGTACAATCAGAAAAGATGGCTTATTATCTAAATTCAGTTTTCAACCCCCTTTCCTAAATATTATTATGTGGTCTGGGTCACAGAAAAAGTTACTTACGTTTTTTAGTCCTCCTTAGGTTTTATTGTCCTCATTTTGCATGTGAGAATGGGTCTCAGAGAAGTTAAGTCACTTGCCCAAAGTCGCAGAGCTAGTAAGTGGTAGCCCTGGAGCCCTAGTGCCACAGCCGTCTGCAACAAGAGTGGGCGTTTCCACCGAGTGCGTCCTGACCCTGGGCTGGAGGGCAATGGTTTGTAACTTTTTTTGCTCAGGAACATCTCTGAGAATGGGAATCTATTGGTCTCTCTCCTGAAGGTGAAACATTTCTTGGTTTTGGCTGAGAAGGCCCGGACGAAGCCCCACTCAGCTCTCAGACCCCACCATTCACCTGTGGGCTCTGCAGATGCCTCCCTCGGCCCCTGGCCCTCACATGAGAAGACGCCCACCATTACCTCAGCACCTTCACCGTCTCCATCCACTGTGCTTGCTCACTCTCCCAGGAATCCACCTGGATCCAGTCAGATGTCTGTAGGGCCAGCCGGGCCATGGCCACCCGGTGGTGGGCCGCCACGAGGTCTTTCTTCCCATAGTTGTCATTGACGGGGGAGATGATGCCCTTGATCACCTGGTACACACCTAGGCAAGGTAGAGCAGTGGCATTGCACACACAGAAGCTCGCCACCTGGCAGCCTGAAGTCAGGCAGGTGCTGAAAGTCTCCTGCCTCGTCCTGAGTGGGAGCAGACCTTGGCATTCTTTCCTGGTTGCACCAGCTCCCTTAGGCAACGGCAAAGTTGCTACCTCAGGGACCAGGCGCCTCTCTTCCAGAGTCTTCTACAGGAGAAGCACTCTTGCTGAGAGGAAGGCTGTGGAATGGACCTCAGGCCAGGCCAGGCTCCTATACAGCAAAGTGGACAGTTAGGGTCAGAATGTGTTTGAAGAACATCATGATGTCCTCCTGTGTGGGATGTAACAGGGGCACCACTGTCGTCTAATGATGTGTGGGACATAGTTCATGTAATTACTTAGCGCAAATGGGATTTTGTGGGTCAAAGATGAAGGGATGGGTTCTAGCATGAGCTGGGCTTAGCGGGTGATGGGATGTAAATGGCCTGTAGGCACCCACTGTTGACTTTGGCTGCATGTGGCATGCTGCTAAGGGACTGGGAAGGCCTACTTTCCTACTTTGAAATAGACACGGGCTGGACAGCTTAGAGATGCTGCATGGCTCAGGGGCTGGAGAATGGGGCATTTTAAGTTTAGAGCTACAGTGATGCTAAAGAAGCTACAGAGAACCACCAGCATGGAAAGAGCACGGCTGGGGCTCAGAGCCTCAGGTGGGGGCTCCAGGTCCATCACTTAACTGGAATGCCTTAGGCAAATTACCAAGTGATTGAAAAAAATAAAAAACTTAGACATTTGAACTTTGGTTTTCCCATCTGTAAAATGGGATAATGCTTGCTTGGCAGGACCTTGCTATAAGGGTGAAATGAAGTAATGTTTATGCAGTGGGATACTATATTGACTTAGTAGATAATGTATTTCTTTGTAAAATTGTATTGTGAAATGTAGCAGGCACACAGAAGGGCATAAAGCACAGGCAGTTTGCAAACAGTTATAAAGTATATCCTGTTTCAACCGTCATCTGGTGAGGTACGGAACACTTCTGGAACCCCGGAAGTTCCCTTTCACAATCCTCACTCTGATGGGAGGTAATCACCATCTTTACTTTTATGATATCAATTGCCTGCTTTCCTTTATAGCTTTACCACATAGTTGCATATCCTTCGAAAACACAGATTCATTTGCCTGCTTTTGACATTTTTACAAATATGTAGAATCATACTGAACAGATTTCTTTTGTTATGCCTTTTTCACTTTAAAACAAAAAAACTAAACCCGTTACCGTCGAGTCGATTCCGACTCATAGAGACCCTATAGGACATAGGAGAACTGCTCCGTAGAGTTTCCAAGGAGTGCCTGGTGGATTCAAACTGCCGACCTTTTGATTAGCAGCTATAGCTCTTAACCACTATGCCACCGGGGTTTTCTTCTTCACTTTAGGTAAATAAAATTCAGGTAGTCCGTCCAGTTCTATTGCTGTATTATATTCCTTTGTATGACTGTATACCAAATAACTGAGCTACTCTACTCTTGATGGAGTTGGTTTGACGCTGGCTGTGGACAGTTACAAACAATGCTGCCATGAAAAGCCTTGCACGTGTCTCCCTGTGCACACAGGGACACGTTCCGCTAGGACACGTGCCTAAGAGTGAAACTGCCAGGTCATGGCGTAGGTGTGTTTCCAGCTTCCTTACACATGATGTTTGCTGCAAGTTTTCTGTCGATAGTCTTTTTCAGTGGTGGCAGAGACAATGCCACGTGTTCACTAAAACCTGCTTACAGTTTTCCTCCTCCTGGGCACACAGGAAGCTAACGTTTCTCAGTTTCCCTTGAAACTGGGTTGGGTTTATGTGATTTGACTGAGTTATGGTCAATGGGATGTGGGTGGGAGTGATGTATGGCTCATCCAGGCTTGGCCATAAAAACTCTTGCATGATCCCCTAGCTCTCTCATGGCGAATCTGGGAGCCACATTTTCAGATTGCAAAGCCACAAGATGGGGCCTAGTGGAATCCCTGAGACACTGCTTAGAAGGAAACTGCTGTCATGGATTAAATTGTGTCCCCCAAAAACGTGTGTGTCAATTTGGCTGGGCCATGATTCCCAGGGTTGCGTGGTTGTCCTCCATTTTGGAATTGTAATTTTACTTTAAAGAGGATTAGGGTGGGATTATAACACCACCCTAACCCAGGTCACATCCCTGATCCAATGTAAAGGGAGTTTCCCTGGGGTGTGGCCTGCACTGCCTCTTATCTCTTGTAAGAGATAAAAGGAAAGGGAAGCAAGTGGAGAACTGGGGACCTCATACCACCGAGAAAGCAGTGCCAGGAGCAGAGCGTGTCCTTTGCACAAGGGGTCCCTGAGCGGAGAAGCTCCTAGTCCTGGGGAACATTGGTGAGAAGGCCGACAGAGAGAGAAAGGCTTCTCCTGGAGCTGATGCCCTGAATTTGGACTTGTAGCCTACAGGACCGTGAGCGAATAAACTTGTCTTTGTTAAAGCCATCCACTCGTGGTATTTCTGTTAGAGCAGCACTAGATGACTGAGACAACTGCCCTGTAGATCTTCGAACCGACATGGGATTTATCTGATGAGAGAGAAATTCTGACGTGTTAGGCCACTGAGAGTTGGAGGATTTGTTATTGCAGCCTAGTGTATCCTGACAAACACGTTATTTTATAAGAGACATTCTCTGCTGTTATGGATTAAATTGTGTCCCCCCAAAAATACGTGTTGTAAATCCTAAACCCCTATACCTGTGGATATAATCCATTTGGGAATAGGACTTTCTCTGTTATGTTAATGAGACATGTCAGTGTAGGGTATATTTTAAACTAATCACCTTTGAGATATAAAAAGAGCAGATTAGGCACCAAGAAGTAAGGACAAACCGGGGAAGATTGATGCCACGAGGAGATTGCCAAGGCACCGAAGAACAGAAGCTGAAAAGAGACAAGGACCTTCCCCCAGAGCCAGCAGAGAGAGAAAGCCTTCCTCCTGAATTCAAACTTCCAGCCTCCTAACTATGAGAAAATAAATTTGTTTGTTAAAGTCACCCACTTGTGGTATTTCTGTCATAGCAGCACGACGAAACTAAAACTCCTGCTATTCCAAGTTTAAGAGCTTTTGTCATAAATGCAGACTGATTTTTATCAAGTGTGTCTTTCTGCAACTCTTGAAACGATAGGGTGATTTTTCTCTGCTAGTCAGTTAATGTGTCGTTGTTACCTGCTGTTGAGTCAGCCCCTGACTCATGGTGACCCCAGTGTGATTCATAGGGTTTTTACTGGCTAATTTTTCAAAAGTAGCCAGCCAGCCTTTTCTTCCTAGTCCATCTCAGTCTGGAAGCTCTGCTTAAATCTGGTAAGCATCGTAACAACACACGAGCCTCCACTGACAGACTAGTGGAGCTACGCTGGCCAGAAATCAAACCTGGGTCTCCTGCATGGAAGGCAAGGATTCTACCACTGAACCACCGCTGTCCTCATAATGAATTACATTGATTAATTTTCTAATCTGAAATTAACATTGCATTCCTGAGACAAGCCTGATATACTATCTTTTTTATGTACTGATGGGTTCACTTTGCTAATATTTTTAAAGGAAGTAACACGTCTATACTTTTCCTTTCTCTTTCTGTCCTAGTCAGGTTTTGGTATCAACAATATGCTGGCCTCATAAAATGAAGTGGGGAGTTCCCCTTTTTCTATGTTCTAAAAGAGCTTGTGCAGGATTGGTATAATATTTTTTCTCGGGTTTGCTAGAGTTCACCAGTGAAATCTCATGATGGTAAACTTTAATTTGTGTGAAAAAATTTTGACTATTGATTTAATTTCTTTAATGGTTGTAAGATGATTCAGATTTTTTATTTCTCTAGTATAATTTTTGGCAACCTATATTTTTCTGCAATTTTGTCCATTATACTTAACATTTAAAATTTATTGGCAATAAATTTATTGTTCATAATATTCTCTTATCTGTTTAATATCTGCACTGTCTGTAGTGATGTACTTTTTTCATTCCAAATGTTGATTGTGTCTCCTTTCCTTTTCTTTGCTCAATACTGGTCAAGGTTGGTAGTTTTACTAGTCTTTTCAAAGAACCAGATTTGGTTTTATTGATCTTCTCTACTGGATTTTATTTTCTATTTCATCAATTTCTGTTCTTATTTTTATTAATTCCATTCTCCTACATTCTTTAGGGATTCTTTTGCTGTCCTTTTCCAAACTCCTTCTGATGGATGCTCAGAACTAATTAATTTGCAGTTTGTCTTATTTCCTAATATACACATTTCAGGCTATAAAATTTCCCTCTAAGCATGTCTTTACTTGTATCCCACAAGTTTTGATATGTAGTGTTTTCATGATCGTTCAGTTCAAAAATATTTTCTAATTCCCATTATGATATTGTTTGTGATCCATGAGTTACTTATAAGTATTTTTATTACCAAACATATGCGGGATTTTCTTTCTTTTTTTTTTGTTATTGATTTCTAGCTTAGCTGCATTGTGATCAGAGAATATAGTCTATGATTTTAATCACTTGAAACGTGGTAATACTTGGTTTATGTTCCAGTATATGATCAATTTTGGTCCATGTTCTAGGTGTGCTTGAAAACAGTGTGCATTCTATGGTTGTTGAGTGCAGTATTCTGTCCGTTTGGTCAAGATTGCTAATTATTTTGTTTAAACTTATTTTCTTACTGATTTTTTGCCTTCGTTGAGTTTTGGTAGTTTGTGGTTTT
The DNA here is from genome assembly GCF_000243295.1 of Trichechus manatus latirostris. NCBI lineage: Eukaryota > Metazoa > Chordata > Mammalia > Sirenia > Trichechidae > Trichechus > Trichechus manatus. Next base: position 4,822,054 of record NW_004444068.1, on the reverse strand, counting down.
TGAGGAATTGGTCCAATTCTTTTCTAAGTTGTTTAATTAATGAGCATAAAATTGTTCTTAGTTGTTATGGATTGGACTGCATCCCCCCCAAAAGATATGTTGAAGTCCTAACCCCTGGTATCTGTAAACATGACCTTGTTTAGAAATAGTGTCTTTGAAGATCTTATCAGTTAAGTTAACATGAGGTCATAACCAAGTAGGGTGGGTCCTAATTGAATCTGAGTGGTGTCCTATAAAAGAGACGAGACACAGAGACAAACAGGAAGGACATCATGTGAGGCTACAACTGCAAGCCAAGGAATGACTGGAGATACCAGAAGTTGGGACAGAGGTATGCATCAGATTCTCCTTCAAAGTCTCAGAAAGAATCAACATGGCTGACACCTGATCTTAGACTTCCAGCCTCTAGAACTGTAAAACAATGTATTTCCATTCTGAGAAGCCACACAGTTGGTGGTATTTTATCACAACAGCCCTAGAAAACTAATACAATAGCATTCCTTTATTATTTTTTCAATGGCTGCAGGATCTCTAATAATATTCCCTATTTCATTTCACGCTCATTTAATTTGGATCCACAATCAATGCCACAATGGAAGCAGCAGTCAACCTGACCCAAGCAATGGTATTTTAATTGCCTCATATGCATGCATGCGAAAGCTGGACAATGAATAAGGAAGGCCAAAGAAGAATTGATGCCTTGAATTATGATGTTGGCAAAGAATATTGAATACACCATGGACTGCCCAAAGAATGAACAAATCTGTCTTGGAAGAAGTACAACCAGAATGCTTCTTAGAAGCGATGGTGGTGAAACTTCATCTCACATACTTTGGACACGTCATCAGGAGGGACCAGTCCCTGGAGAAGGACATCATGCTCGGTTGAGGGACAGTGAAAGAGAGGAAGATCCTCAATAAGATGGACTGACACAGTGACTGCAACCATGGGCTCAAACATAGCAATGATTGTGAGGATGGTGCAGGACCAGGCAGTGTTTCATTCTGTTGTACAGAATCAACTCGATGACACCTAACAACAACCACATTTCATTTCTGATATTGGTGATTTGTGTCTTCTCTCTTTTTATTTTTTTCAGGCTTGCCAGCTGGTAGTTCTCTGATGCATTTTCCACCCCTGGTAATCCTGGCTGCCCTGTGGCCCTCCTTCACAGAGGCTGAAGCATCCATTTCTTCAGGAGCATGGCAGATCCCAGCTGAGAATAAGGAGGTGATGTTCCGGTTTGGACTTAAAGCCTGGCTCCTAAAATTCATTCCAAAGGTAGCAGTTGTGAAGGTTAAAGCTTTCATTTAGAAGAGCCAGGCTTTGTTGAGACAGAGAAGATTTCTTTTTTTTTAAGTTCCAAAAGTTACCTTTGAAAATAATCAAGATCCAGAATCCAGGGAGTCAAAGCATATAATTTTACTAAAAGCCATAGAGGGTGAGAAGGCATATCATTGCTGATGTCAGATGGATTATGGCTGAAAGCAGACAATACCAGAAAGATGTTTACCTGTATCTCATTGACTATGCAAAGGCATTCGACTTTGTGCATCATAACAAATTATGGATAACACTGCAAAGAATGGGAATTCCAGAACACTTAATTGTGCTCATGAGGAACTTGTACTTAGACCAAGAGGCAGTCATTCGAACAGAACAAGGGGATACAACTTGGTTTAAAGTCAAGAAAGGTGGGCGTCAGGGTTGTATCCTTTCACCATACTTGTTTAATCTGTATGCTGAGCAAATAATCCAAGAAACTGGACTATATGAAGAAGAATGTGGCACCAGGATTGGAGGAAGACTCATTAACAACCTGCGATATGCAGATGATACAGCCGTGCTTGCTGAAAGTGAAGAGGACTTGAAGCACTTACTGATGAGATCGAAGGCTACAGCCTTCAGTATGAATTACCCCTCAACATAAAGAACACAAAATCCTCACAACTGGACCAATAAGCAACATCATGATAAACAGAGAAAAGACTGAAATTGTCAAGGATTTCATTTACTTGGATCCACAATCAGCACCCATGGAAGCAGCAGTCAAGAAATCAAACAACGCATTGCATTGGGCAAATCTGCTGCAAAAGATCTCTTTAAAGTGTTAAAAAGCAAAGATGTCACTTTAAGGACTAAGGTGCACCTGATCCAAGCCATGGTGTTTTCAGTCGCCATATGCATGTGAAAGTTGGACAATGAACAAAGAATATGAAGAAGAATTGATGCCTTTGAAGCATGGTGTTGGCAAAGAATATTGACTATACCACAGACAGACAAAAGAATGAACAAATTGGTGCTGGAAGACATACAGCCAGAATACTCATTAGAAACAAGGATGACAAGACTTTGTCTCACGTACTTTGGACATGTTACCAGGAGGGACCAGTCCCTGGAGAAGGACACCATGCTTGTTAAAGTAGATGGTCAGCAAAAAAGAGAAGGGCCCTCAATGAGATGGATTGACACAGTGGTTGCAAGAATGGGCTCAAGCATAGCAACCTTGTGAGGATGGTGCTGGACCAGGCAGTGTTTCGTTCTGGCATACATAGGGTCGCTATGAGTTAGAACCGACTCGACGGCACCTAACAACAAGGAATCCAAGGAAATTAAGCAATTATTTAGTACAAGAAAATCCAAAGTTTATATATGAGAGGCAATGGAATCATAGTGTACTGCATGGTTCAGTTATAAACACTATTTACACAGACATAAATGTAAACAATAAAATGATGTAACTAAAAGTTGTGAACTAATCAGTCTGCAAGCATATGGTGGAAGTGGAGTGTGAATCTAGTGGTGATGGTGTGAGAGCTAAGTCCTCACTTTTCATAACTGGATAACAGTACATCGTATTGAAAATGGAAAAAGCTTGAAACAACAGTACAAACTTATTGTTTAGAAACAGTGTCAAATACCAGAGAAAACAGCTGAAAAAGACAAAAGTGACTGCTCTGGGAATCAGGCATCGGGGCTGAGGAAGGATGGAACAAATAACACTACAAGCCTTTGTCTTAGTTATCTAGTGTTGCTATAACAGAAACACCATAGTGGATGACTTTAACAAACAGAATTTTACTTTCTCACAGGCTAGAAGTACAAATTCACAGCATGGGCTTTAGGGGAAGGCTTTCTCTCTTTGCAGGCTCTGGAGGAAGGTCCTTGTCTCTTTTGAGCTTCTGCTCCTGGGCAATCTTCATGTGGCTTGGCATCTCTCTCCCCCCATCTCTGCTTGCTTTTTGTCCTAATCTCTTCTATATCTCAAAAGAGACTGACTCAAAATACACCCTACACTAATCAATTCTCATTAACATAACAAAGACAATGCATTTCCAAATGGGATTATAACCACAGGTTTAGAGGTTAGGATTTACAACACATATTTTTGGGGAACATAATTCAATCTGTAACAGCTGTATAATATATTTGATTTTATACATATATATATACATGGAGCCCTGGTGGAGCAGTGGTTAAGAGCTCTGCTGCTAGCCCAAAGGTCAGCAGTTCAAATCCACCAGCCCATCCTTGGAAACCCTATAGGGCAGTACTACTCTGTCCTATAGGGTCACTATGAGTCGGAATTGACATAACGTCTACTGGTATAGGGTATATACCCTATGTTGTCATTTTGTGTCATGTTGGTGTTTTGTGTCATCGAGTGATTCTGACTCATAATGACCCCAGGTGCTGCAGAGTAGAACTGCCCCACAGAGTTTCCTAGGCTGTAATCCTTACAGGAGCAGACTGCCAGGTCTCTTCTCCCTCAGAGCTGCTGGTGGGTTCAAACTGCTGACCTTTCAGTTAGCCGCCGAGCACTTAACCATTGCATTACCCGGGCTCCTCCATATGTGTGTGTGTGTGTGTGTGTGTGTGTGTGTGTGTGTGTGTGTGTATGTATATATGTATATATATGTATGAACGTATACTACTTTGATAAAAGAGAAAATAAATTAAAAAATTAATTCTCATTTTAGAAATACTGCAGAATACTCATAAGTATAAAGGATCAAAAATTAACAAAACATATCTAAGTGTCTAATGCTATTTGTATTTTGGTTCATTTTCTTTGTTTTTTTCTCTATATATTTTTCATGTAATGTAAATTCAATTTTGTATCTTTTTTATTTGTTGTTGTTGTTAGGTGCCATCAAGTCAATTTTTGACTCATAGTGACCACATGTGACAGAGTAAAACTGCCCCATAGAGTTTTCCTGGTTGTAAACTTTATGGAAGCAGATTGCCAGTCTTTCTGTGCGGAGCCACTGGGTGGGTTCGAACCACCAGCCTTTCAGTTAGCAGTGGAGTGCCTAACCGTTGTATCACCGGGGCTCCTTCTTTTTTATCTAGATTGCGCAATAAGCATCTGTTTTTCATTAACCTGTAAAAAACATAATGGAAATTACAAAAAAAAAATCATTTTTTTTGGTACTAGAATCATTATATGATGACCATCTTTGTAGATATATCTTTGTTGCAAGTTTTAGATAATTTTTGAAGATAAATTATTAGAAAGAAAAATTACTGGCTTGAACATTTTGGCGGCTTTTGCTACATCTTGCCAAACTGCTTTTTAGGAGTTCTGGAACAAGGAGACAGAGCCCCCAGCAGAGTATGAGAGGGCCATCTCACGCCACAAAGCCAGTACTGGGTCTATTCATTTAAAAACATCATTATCAATTTGTTAGGAATTTTTTTATGGTTTAAAATTTGTATTTAAAAATTACTTATGCAATTCATTTTTATTATTTATGACCAGTAAAGCCATCCAGTTGATTCCAACTCGAGGCAACAACATGTGTGTCAGAGTATAATGGTATACTTCCTGGGGTTTTCAACGGCTGATTTTTCAGAAGTAGATCTCCAGGCCTTTCTTTCAAGGCACCTCTGGGTGGACTCGAATCTCCTTTTCAATTAGCAGCTGAGTGCATTAATTGCACTACCCAGAAACTCATTATTTATTAGACATTTATATGTCTCCTTTTGTGAATTGCCTGCTGATATTCTCTGCTCATATATCTACTTATATGTACCTTGTGTATTAAATGTTTGCCTGTTGAGTTTGCATGGCAACCATACAAAAAGGGTTCTCTTCCAAATCATGGACCTTTTCTTCCTACTCCTGTCTAGCTGTTAAAAAATTATGTCTCGGTCTTAGTCCAACTAAGACTCTTGCCCTCCCCCAATGCAAAGTAAAGCCTCCAATCTTTATCTCAAGGATAATTTCTTCTGTCATTTCTTTGTCATTGCTCTCTGCCTACTCTATTCTCTTGCTTCAATTCTCTATGTCTCCTCTCTGTCATAATTTTCATCTCCTTATCTTTTGTTGAGTTCTGGAAGAATTCCTTGGACTGGTTTTCTAATTCTCTATTTTAGCTGCCAGAAGTATCCTTCCTGCTGCCCCATCTCCACTGAGCACTGATTGGGTAATTCTATGCTTCACTCTAAAAGCACTTCATTTTTCTTCCACTGCTCTTTTTTCATGACAGTCTGTTCTTTTGCTATTATCACATTCTCCAAGAGGAGAGTTTAAAAATTTTTTAAAAAGAGATTTAAAATTTTTCATCTTCTTAAATGGAAGGTGGCTTGCCTTGAATCTGCAGGCTGGTACATTCTTTAGAGCTGCAGTATCTTCTCAAGCAGAGGGTCAGCTAAACGAGGGAAACCCTCAATGAGATGGACTGACACAATAGCCACAACAATGGGCTTAAACATACCAAAGATCATGAAGATGGTGCAGGACTGGGCAACGTTTGGTTCTGTTATACACAAGGTCGCCATGAGTTGGAGCTGACTCGACAGTTAACAACATCTTCACATATGACCTCTGACTTTTCTTTGACAGTTCATCCTCCTCCAGGGAGGTCTATCTGTCTAGTATGGGCTGCAGGGTTGCCACATCAGAGTCCATGCTGGTACCTGGTTTAATTATTTCATCCCAGCAAAAGGATAAAGGCAACATTTAGGTTTGTTGTAATTTTTCTTTACACCTTAGAAATATACTTGTTTGTGTAATAGGTCAAGAGAAACACCCATTGACATGGAATTCTCTATGCAAAGGGTTTACCCTTAGTATTTTATTGTCTGAAATATATACGGTAAGAAATAAAATTGACGGCCAAGATGGTGGAGTAGTCAGATGCTTCTTGTGGTCCCTCTTACAACAAAGACCTGAAAAAACAAGTGAATCAATTATATGTGACAATCTAGGAGCCCTGAACATCAAAGGCAAAGTTGAGGAATTGGATTGAGTGGCAGGGGGAGGGAGAGGTGGTTCGGAAGCAGTGAGGAGTTGCCAGACCTGACACGGCAGGAGCCAGCACCCTTCAGGCTGGATAGGCTGGTGTGCATGGTGAGGCAGGCAGTGGCACTCGGGAGGTGTTTTCCACATTGGAAGAGACTGAGTGAGCAGCAGAGAGTCTACTCATGCCTCCAGAACCAGTGAAAAGCTGTGTTCAATAGGCAAAAGGTAAGTACATGTGTCTGACCTACTGCATGGATCAAAAAACAACCCTTTTGGAAACATCTCTCTCCCATTTACCGGCCCCCTCCCTGCTCTGCACCGGGTCCAGGGCTGGCTTCAGCAATTACTGCGTCTCCTCAGCCAGAAGTGGGACCCTTCATGCACCTGAGCCATTCTCCCGGCCTTGGAGAGAACAAATTAACAAACAGGAAAAAATAATCTGTCAGCTCCCCTAAGCTGAGAACTCAGGGTAGGCACAGCTCCTTTGCCTAGGCACAAGCATAAGGGGTCCATGGACTTTGAATGCCTTTCACCCCTGCATAGACTTGTGTGGGCCCATTTTAACACCTTAGGCCCTCATTACCACAGTACAACAGGGTATATACCTGAAGCCTAGCTTTAACTGTATCAGCTATATGATGAAGTGGCAGGTTCGTAACATTTGACACTGCTCTGCCCATTAAGCAGGGTCCTCACCTACCCACATCAGGGGCCTGATGACTGGTGGCTCCACCCATGCCATTTAGCCACCCATGACAGGGGTCCAAGAATAAGTGGTGCTTCCCAGTCTTCACAGCTAACAGCACTGGGTGCTCCCAGTCCAGCTGCAAAACCCACCCACCTACATGTTCTAGGGAACAAGGACACGCTTTCCTCCCAGACACTCAGGGGCAGCAGTCAGTCCCCTGCCTTGCTCAGCATGTGACCCCTTACTGCAGCCAGATACCTGTGCCTACACCAATCACCCCTGCCTGTCTAGGACTGTAGGTGAGAGCGGGCACCACACATTTCGTGACTGACTGCCTGGACACCTGAGCTGAATCCATACAATAAAAGTAAAGAGACACCTGGGATCATATACCTAGTAACAGATCTAACCACCTGGTGACAGGACGTTAGATCTTCAAAGTCACCAGTAATAAAACTAGCTCAGACGAGCAGCCTATTTGGGCATATCAAAACAAAACAAAACAAAACAAGAAGCTAGGACACAGTAAGCAACATGAAATAATTTATTGATGGCTTGGAGACAACAGTCAATATCAAATCACATAAAGAGGCAGACCATGATGGCTTCAGCAAGCTCCCAAAAAAAGAATCAATAAATTTTCCAGAGGAAGAAAATTTCTTGGAATTGCTGGAGGTAGAATACAAAAGATTAATACACAGAACTCTTCAAGAGATCAGGAAGGAGAATCAGGCAAAACAGAGAACAAGCCAAGGAACACAAAGACAAAGCAATAGAGGAACTTAAGAAGATTAGAGAAGAGCATAATGACGAATTTAACAGGCTGCAAGAATGCATAGAGAAACCGCAATCAGAAATCCAGAAGATTAACAATAAAAATTTCTGATTTAGACAACTCAATAGAAAGCCATAGGAGCAGAACTGAGGCAATGGAAGTCAGAATTAGTGAGACTGAAGATAAAGCACTCGACACCAACTTATTTGAGGAAAAATCAGATAAAAGAATTTTAAAAAATGAAGAAACCCTAAGAATTATGTGGGACTCTATCAAGAGGAATAACCTATGAGTGACTGGAGTACAAGAACAGGGGGGAATAACAGAAAATACAGAAAGAATTGTTGAAGATTTTTTTGGCAGAAAATTTCCCTGATATCGTGAAAGACGAGAAACACTTATCCAAGATGCTCATCAAACCCTATGTAAGGTAGATTCCAAGAGAAAGTCACCAAGACATATTATAATTAAACTTGCAAAAACCAAAGATAAAGAGAGAATTTTAAGAGTGGCAAGGGATAAATGAAAAGTCATCTACAAAGGAGAGTCAATAAGACTAAGCTTGGACTACTCAGCAGAAACTATGGAGGCAAGAAGGCAATGGGATGACATATATAAAGCCTTGAAGGAAAAAAATTGCCAGCCAAGAATCATATATCCAGCAAAACTGTCTCTCAAATATGATGGTGAAATTAGGACATTTCCAGATAAACAGAAGTTTAGGGAATTTGTAAAAACCAAACCAAAATTACAAGAAATACTAAAGGGAGACCTCTGGTTAGAAAATCAATAACATCAGATAACAACCCAAGACTAGAACACAGGACAGAGCAACCAGATATCAATCCAGATAGGTAAGTCACAAAAATAAATCAAAGCTAAAACACTGAAAACAGGAAAACAGACACATCAATATGTAAAGGATGACAACATTAAAACAAAAGAGAGGGACTAAAAAAACATAGTCATAGATCTTTCATATGGAGTGGAAGTCAAGGTGATATAAAGAAATAAAAGAGTGGTTTAAACTTAGGAAAGGGGTAAATATTATGGCAATCATAAAGGAAACTAACAATCTTACACATCAAAATAAAAAACAAGAAAAACAAAGACTCAGCAAATACAAAATCAACAACAATGAAAAGGATAAAAAGAAAATACAAAAAGGAAAATGACTCAGCACAGAAAATTAAGTGAAACAGAAATGTCAACAACACACAAAAAAAGACATCAAAATGACAGGACTAAACTCATACCTTTCAATAATTAGCTGAATGTAAATGGACTAAATGGACCAATAAAGACACAGAGAGTGGCAGAATGGGTAAAAAAACTTGATCTGTCTATATGCTGCCTACAAGAGACACACCTTAGACTTAAAGACACAAACAAGCTAAAACCCAAAGGATGGAAAAAATATATCAAGCAAACAACACTTAAAGAAGAGCAGAAGTGGCAATATTAATCTCTGACAAAATAGACTTTAAAGTAAAATTCACCACAAAGGATAAGGAAGGACACTATATAATGATTAAAGGGTCAATACACCAGGAGGACATAACTATAATAAATGTTTATGCACCCAGTGAAAGGGCTCCAAAATATATAAAACAAACTATAAGCATTGCAAAGAGAGATGGACAGCTCCATAATAATAGTAGGAGACTTCAACACACCACTTTTGGTGAAGGATAGAATATCCAGAAAGAAGCTCAATAAAGACACGAAAGATCTAAATGCCACAATCAACCAACTTGACCTCATAGACATATACTGAACACTCCACCCAACAGCGGCCAAGTATACTTTCTTTTTCAATGCACATGGAACATTCTCCAGAATAGACCACATATTAGGCCATAAAGCAAGCCTTAACAGAATTCAAAGCATCAAAATATTACAAAGCATCTTTTCTGATCATAAAGTCATAAAAGTAGAAATCAATAACAGAAAAAGCAAAGAAAAAAAATCAAATACATGGAAACTGGACAACACCTTGCTCAAAAACTACT
>NW_004444068.1:4791112-4811481 GCF_000243295.1 Trichechus manatus latirostris | reverse complement strand
AGAACTTTCAAGAGGAAATCACCAAATCAATACCATTTACAATAGCCCCCAAGAAGATAAAATACTTAGGAATAAATCTAACCAGAAACATAAAAGACCTATACAATGAAAACTACAAGACACTACTGCAAGAAACCAAAAGAGACCTGCATAAGTGGAAAAACATACCTTGCTCAAGGATAGGAAGCTTCAACATTGTGAAAATGTCTATTCTAGCCATAGCGATCTACAGATACAATGCAATTCCAATCCAAATTCCAATGACATTTTTTAATGAGATGGAGAAACAAATCACCAACTTCATATGGAAAGGGAAGAGGCCTCAGATAAGTAAAGCATTACTGAAGAAGAACAAAGTGGGAGGCCTCACGCTACCTGATTTTAGAACCTATGATACTGCCACGATAGTCAAAACAGCCTGGTACTGGTACAACAATAGACACATAGACCAATGGAACAGAATTGAGAATCCAGATGTAAATTCATCCACCTATGAACAGCTGACATTTGACAAAGGTCCAAAGTCTATTAATTGGGGAAAAGACAGTCTCTTTAACAAACAGTGCTGGCATAACTGGATATCCATCTCCAAAAAACTGAAACAAGACTCTTACCTCACACCATGCACAGAAACTAACTCAAAATGGATCAAAGACCTAAATATAAAATCCAAAACGATAACGATCATGGAAGAAAAAATAGGGACAACGCTAGGAGCCCTAATACATGGCATAAACAGAATACAAACCGTAAGTAGCAATGCACAAACACTAGATGAGAAACTAGATAACTGGGAGCTCCTAAAGATCAAACACTTATGCTCATGAAAAGACTTCACCAAAAGAGTGAAAAGACTACCTACAGACTGGGAAAAAAATTTTGGCTACAAGAAATCCGACCAGCGTTTAATCTCTAAACTCTCCAAGATACTCCAAAACCTCAACAACAAAAATAAATAACCCAATTAAAAAATGGGCAAAGGATATGAACAGGCACTTTACCAAAGAAGACATTCAGTTGGCTAAGAGACACATGAGGAAATGCTCATGATCATTAGCCATTATAGAAATGCAAATCAAAACTATGATGAGTTACTATCTCGCCCCAACAAGGCTAGCATTCATCCAAAAAAAACAAAATAATAAGTGTTGGAGAGGTTGTGGAGAGACTGGAACACTCATACACTGTTGGTGGGAAGGTAAAATGGTACAACGACTTTGGAAATCAATTTGGCGCTTCCTTTAAAAGCTAGAAATAGAAGTACCATATGATCCTGCAATCCCACTCCTTGGCATATATCCTAGAGAAATAAGAGCCATCACACAAATAGATGAATACACACCCACGTTCATTGCAGCACTGTTCACAATAGCAAAAAGATGGAAACAACCTAGGTGCCCATCAACAGACGAATGGATGAACAGATTATGGTATATTCACACAATGGAATAGTACGCAAAGATAAGAACAAGGATGAATCTGTGAAACATAACACGGAGGAATTTAGAAGGCATTATGCTGAGTGAATTTAATCAGTCACAAAAGGGCAAATATTGTATAAGACCACTATTACAAGAACTCAAGAAAAGGTTTAAACACAGAGGAAAACATTCTTTGATGGTTACGAGGGTGGGGAGGGAGGGAGAGGGTTATTCACTAACTAGATAGTAGACAAGAATTATCTTAGGTGAAGGGAAGGGCAACACACACTACAGGGGAAGTCAGCACAATTGGACTAAACGAAGAGCTAAGAAGTTTCCTGAATACAACCAAACACTTTGAGGGACAGAGTAGCAGGGGTGAGTGTCTGAGGAGCATGGTTTCAGGGGACATCTAGGTCAATTGGCATAACAATGTTTATTAAGAAAATGTTCTGCAAACCAGAGACTTCATCAGCCTGAGACCAGAAGAACTACATGGTGCATGGCTACCACCAATGACTGCTCTGACAGGGAACACAACAGACAGTCCCTGATGGAGCAGCATAAACATGGGGTGTAGAACTCAAATTCTAGTAAGAAGACCAGACTTAATGGTCTGACTGAGACTGGAGGTACCCCGGAAAGCACAGACCCTGGATTCTCTATCAGCCTAGAACTAAAACAATTTCTGAGGCCAACTCTTTAGACAGGGATTGGATTGGACTGTGGGACATAAAGTGATACTCGTGAGGAGTGTGCTTCTTAGCTCAAGTAGATACAAGAAACCAAAGGGGCAGCTTCTGTCCAGAGGTGAGATGGGAAGGCAGAGAGCGTTAGGAGCTGGTTGATTGGACATGGGGAATCAGGGACGGAAAGGAGGAGTGTGCTGTTGCAGAATGGGGTAAGCAATTAGGGTCACATAACACTGTATGTATAAAATTTTGTATGGGAGACTAACTTGAAATGTAAACTTCATTTAGACTACAACAGTAAAAAAAAAATAAAATAGAAAGAGAGAGAGAAAAAAAAAAGAAAATGTTCTGCATCCCACTTTGGTGAGTGGCACCTGGGGTCTTAAAGCTAGCGAGTGGCCATCTAAGATGTATCAATTTGTCCCAACCCACCTGGAGTAAAGGAGAATGAAGAACACCAAAGACACAAGGGAAATATTAGCATAAGAGACAGAAAGGGCCACATAAACCAGAGACTCTATCAGCCTGAGACCAGAAGAACTAGATGGTGCTCAGCTACCACCAATGACTGCCCTGACAGGGAACACAGGAAAGAGTCCCTGACGGAGCAGGAGAAAAGTAGGGTGCAGAACGCAAATTCTAGTAAAAAGACCAGACTTAATGCTCTGACTAAGACTGGAGGGACCACGGAAGACATGGACCCTGGACTCTGTTGGCCCAGAACTAAAACCATTCCCGAGGCCAACTCTTCAGACAAAGATTAGACTGGACTATGGGACATAAAGTGATACTCGTGAAGGGTGTTCTTCTTAGCTCAAGTAGATACATGAGACTAAATGGGTAGCTCCTGACTGGAGGCAAGAAGAAAAGGCAGAGAGGGTCAGGAACTGGTTGCATGGACACGGGAAATCTGGGGTGCAAAAGAGGAGTGTGCTGTCACATTACAGGGAGAGCAACTAGGGTCACATAGCAATGTGTGTATAAATTCTTGTATGAGAAACTGACTTGAACTGTAAACTTTCACTTAAAGCACAGTAAAAAATAAATAAAATTGCTTTTTTCCCCAAATAGTTGTGACTGCCCCGTTTCCTTTTATTAAATAATCTGTCTCACTTCCCACTGATTTTTTTTTCCCTTATCATATATTATCTTTTCATATAGACTTTATCTTCCATTGTGCTGTCTGGAGTCAGTATCACACTCATTTAATCACTTTTATTTTATACTACATTTTAATATCTGGGAGAGCTTTCTGGGCACCTCATTATTCTTCCAGAAGAACCTTAGGATACTTTTCTCAAGTTAAAACAATAAAGAAAAATACCCATTGGCATTTTCACTGGAAAGCCAATCAATAAATGACCACTCTCTGTGAAGAGCTGGTCATATTTCCATTTAGACAAGTCTCTCGGCAGAGGGTCCAAGCTGCTTCCCTGGGTACCCTCAGGTTTCTGGTTCATGTTAGCCCCGGGTATGTGTGTGCCTTGCTGTTTCTGTTGTCAATGGGGTCTTTCCCCTGCTCCCTATTATATATATTTTTCATTATACTGTATTTAACTGTTGTACAGGAAACACTGTACTTTGATAGGTTTATTTTGAATCTGGGCTGCCTTACTGTTATGGATTGAATTGTGTGTCCCCAAATACATGTTGGAATCCTAACCCCTCTATCTGTGGATGAAATCCTGTTTGGAAATAGAGTTTTCTTTATTAGGTCAACGAGGCCAGACCAGTATACGGTGTGTCCTAAACCTCATCACTTCCGAGTGATAAAAAGAGCAGATTAGACAGAGATGAACACACATGTGGGGGAAGACAGATGTCATGTGCGGATCATCTACAAGCCAAGGGACCATGGAATGGCCAGAGCTACCAACAAGGAACAAACTGACACAGCCAAGACCCTGATTTGGACGTTTAGCCTCCACAACGGTGAGAAAATAAATTTGCTCTTTGAAGCCACCAACTTGTGGCATTTCTGTTATAGCAGCACTCGGAAACTAAGACACTTACTGAACTTATTAGTTTTTCAAATGCTTCTGAATTTTCGAGGGATATAGTACCACCACCTGCAAATAAAGAAAATAGAGTCTTCTTTCTATAACCGCATTTCTGATTTTCGGCTGAAGCTACTGGAAATAATAGTGGTGGGTAGGCATTATCATCTATTTATTTGCTTCTTTGGGAATGCTTCTGACATGTAATATACCATGATGTAGCATGCTAGCGAAGTTTCCTTATAGTTCTAATTTACTAAGAGCTTTCTAAAAAAATCCCCAAGTGGGTGTTTGATTTTATTGAATGACTTTTAAGTGTGTATTGAGGTGGTGATTTATTAAGACAAATACATTGCCTTAGTAATGCAATATATTAATAGATATTTTTATAGTGTATTATCCTTGAATACCTGGGATAAATGCTACCTGGTCATGTTGAGTTATTCTTTTATTAGCTCTTTGATAACCTACTATTTTATGTGGGTATTTCTGCATCGAAGATTATACTGTTTAACACCAGCTGTAATGCTATAATATCCTTATCCAATTTTCTTTGTGCCAGAAATGGCTATGGTAGATTGAATTATCGGTCCCAATTCCTCACTCTGTTACTATAGTATTACACATTCGCATCTCAGCCACGTCTTCACAACAGGTGGAATGTACCTCCACACCCTTTTCTTTGGGTTTGGTCACAAGATCTGCTGTGGCCAATGGGATATTAGCAGATATAATGTGAGCAGAAGCTTAAAATTTGCTTGCTCGATGGGGCTTGCACTCCTGTACCTCTGCCATTACCGCAAGAATGTATGATGTAGACACTGCCCTTCCTAGTCCCCTAGATCCTAGAAGAGAAGAAGAGGAACACAACTGACCCACAGATCTATCATGAAATAAAACAAACTTCTTATGCCATCGATATTTTGTGTGTTTTTTTTTTATGCAGCTGAAGCTGATGGATATAATGTTAACAAAAAAGTGTGTGGATGCTATTTTTAAGACCTGAGTATTTTAAACTAGTGAGAATTAGATGAGAGAACATATGAACAGTTGCTGGCACTCAGCTGGTGCTCAGCAATTGCTACTGTCTCCAAACTTAGCAGAGAGGGAATTGTGGCAGATTGTACTTTCAAAAGATGGCCACAACATTATCTCCCATCCCACATGCTCTTCTAGAACCTGGCCACTCCTCCATCAATAGGTGAAGTTCATGCTCCTCCCCTTGGACCTGGGTGCACATTTGTGACTGCCTTAACCAATGATGGAGCCCTGGTGTGCAGTGGTTAAGAGCTATGGCTGCTAACCAAAAGATCAGCAGTTCGAATCCACCAGGTGCTCCTTGGAAACCCTATGGAGCAGTTCTACTATGTCCTATACGGTTGCTATGAGTTGGAATCAACTCGATGGCAACAGGTTTGGTTTTTGGGTTTAACCAATGGCAGAAGTGATACTATGTGATTTCTAAGGCTAGGCCATAAAAATGTCATGCATTTATGATCTCATGACGCCTGCTCTTAAAACTCAACTGCCATGCTATGAAAGCCCAAACTAGCCTATGCAGAGAGGCCTACAGCCTATGCAGAGAGGCCATGTGTAGGAATGAAGGTCCATGGTACAGCTGACATCCCTGCAGATAGCCAGCCAGCATCAACTGCCTGACATGTGAATGGAGAAGTCTCCAGAGAATTCCTGCCCCTGTCAACTCACTCTCAGTCTTTGAGTCTTTCCAGCTGAGGCCCTAGACATCTTGGAGCAGAGACAAGGCACTCCCTCCAGCTTGTGCTCTGTCCAAATTCCTGACCCACTGAATCTGTTAGCATAACAAAAAGGTCAATTTACAATAAGTTTGGGTTGGTTTGTTATGCAATAATAACTGGATCAGGAACAGAGATTCAGAAAGGTTACATGATTTTCCAATGGTTAGTCAGTTGCCATCAAGTAGATTTCGACTTACAGTGTCCCCTTGAGCATCAGAGTAGAACTGTGTTCCTCCATAGGGTCTTCAATGATTTTTTTTTTTTTTTTAGAAGTAGATCTGCCAGGCCTTTCTTCCTAGGTGTCTCTGGGTGGACTTGAACTTGCAAGCTTTTGGTTAGTAGCTGAGAGTGTTAACTGTTTGCACCACCCAGGGATTCCTTCTAGAGGTTACTCTACCAGAAAACAAATAGAATTGGAATTTGAACCCAAGTTTGCCTGTACTTTTTCTATTGCACCCTACTGATGACAGAAAGTGATTTTGGAGAGATGCTAAGTAAGCTAGCCACAGTTAGGAAGGGTGCCACTATCCTGTCTGTGTAGCCCCAAACCAGGCCACTCGGGTGTGATGGAGAAACCTTCTCTTCCCTCCTTCTACCCTCTCTAGAGCTGACCTGAACAAATGAGATCATCTCCCTGAAAGACTGGGCTTCAATAAGATGTTCCTGCTGCTTAAAATACTAGCAGTTTCACAAACCAAGAAGCAAAGACTTAATAGCATTCCAAACTGTAAAGACTTCATTATTCCCTCTGAGAATGCCTTGGTGCAATTATCAGCATTTTATTAAAAATCACCATACATATTTAAAACAAAACTACACTTGTCAAAACAATTGAGAAACACGTCAGGTAATGCTGCACCTTGGGTACTCTGCAGCACAGGCTAATTGCTAATTCTTCTCTTCCCTTTTCCAGACTTTAGTTCTCAGGCTTTTGCTGGGAGAAGCTCAACGTCTCCATAGGCGCAGCCACGGTCTGGCCCTTACCCACTCATAGATCCTTTCATCCATTTGCCTCTTTCTTTGGTTGTGTTGGCTGAAAAGCACCCTGGGAAACAGGTGCTTGGAAGGCAAAATGTTTGAAGAAAGAGCAGGAGCAACTGTTGCAAGTGTTGTTGGGAATCAAGTAAACCAGGAAAGGAAGCCAGGGCGACCATACAAATCCAAAACCCACTGCCAATGAGTCAATTCCGACTCACGGTGACCTCATGATAAGTAGGTTAAAAAAAAAAAAAAAAAAAAGACCAGAATGTCAACAGAACGGATATGCACGCCTTTTAAAAGAGATTACTGAGATTAAATCTGGCCTCTAAGCTTGCCTGGGAAACATGGGCTGGCTGAGGCTATTGAGGCTGGAGGCTGTTTTGGCATCCTTCTTCTTATTTTCTTCATCAGATTTCAAGCGTATTGGACCAGGTTAGCATTTTTTGTTTCTTCAGCCAGAGCCCTCCTGGCCCTCATGGTCCAAATGAATTTAAGACAATCTGTTTATTGCTCTGTTCTCTGCCTTGTTGGCCAGAGCACCCATCCATTTCAAAATACACTGCATACCTGGATCTCAGAAGCTCGCAGAAGGGAGTAGGACAGACCTAGGTAGTCTCATTACCCTCAAGTAGAGTTTCAAC
The DNA here is from genome assembly GCF_000243295.1 of Trichechus manatus latirostris. Classification (NCBI taxonomy): domain Eukaryota; kingdom Metazoa; phylum Chordata; class Mammalia; order Sirenia; family Trichechidae; genus Trichechus; species Trichechus manatus. The sequence goes on along the minus strand of NW_004444068.1, from coordinate 4,803,992 downwards.
CCTCTGGGACCTTGAGGGCACCATCACTATTCACCCGCCCTCCCTCCTCGGTGCCCTCTGAGTCTTCTGCTCCTCTGTCTGCCCTCAACTTCCTCCCTTCTTTCTGTGCACAGAACCTTCCTTTCAACTAGCGAGCTCTTGCTGCACACTGCACAAAGCCCCCTCAGGTCCCCAGAATGTTTTAATGCCCAAGCCTGTCAGTGTGCGGTTTCTGTTTCTTTCATTTCCAAATGTCCTGCTTTCTTTGTGTGTGACTTCTTAAAACTTGGCAAAATAAACAAGAAACCAGCAATACTTTGTAGGGTTTAAACTTCCCTTCTGATTCTGAATAGAAAGGCCTGTTTGTTTCCTTGTTCTCTCACCCTACTCTCCGTAATCATCTCTGAGTTTCAGGCACTTGGTGCTAGTCAGCTGGTCCTCTATTTGAGCAGGACGAGGCCTCCCCTCTGGTGGCTGATTCTGAGGGGTCCTAAGCACTTTCAAGATATCTTTTTCTTGAATGCCTCTGTATTCCACCACTAACTCTCAGTTATGTAGAATTGACACCTTTGAATTACGGTGTTGGTGAAGAATACTGAATACCCATGGGCTGCCAGAAGAGCAAACAAATCTGTCTTGGAAGAAGTACAGCCAGAATGCTCCTTAGAAAGGAGGATGGCGAGACCTCATCTCACAAACTTTGGACATATTATCGGGAGGGGCAAGTCCCCAGAGAAGGACATCATGCTTGGTAGAGGGTTAGCAAAAAGAGGAAGACCCTCAACGAGATGGGTTGACATGGTGGCTGCAACAACAGGCTCAAGCATAACAATGACTGTGAGGATGGCGCAGGACCAGGCAGTGTTTTGTTCTGTTGTACATAGGGTCACTGTGAGTCGGAACTGACTTGACAGCACCTGACAACAGCAACATGTCCCTCCATCTGATGAATGGAATTAGTGTCCTTTCAGAGTACACTGGTTTTCAAAAGAATTCACTGGAATTCCCAAATGCTAGGATCTCACCACTTGTCAGAAACTCTTGGAGGTCTTCAACTCAGCAGGAACTTCACACAGGAAGAAAGCAGGGCTTCTAAGTGGTTTGAACCAGTTCAGTCATGGCTGACGAAGCAAAACCAGAACAGATCCACATTTTTACAGTTTAGGTGATCTGGAATGGTAACCAGAATGGGAAAAATTACAGGTTGAAGCCCTGGAATGGGAGACTCGAAAAAGGCATAGTGATTCCTTTCAAGAGCCGAATGAGTGAGACTGGATTACTGATAGGACTGTGGAGAGCAACGCCCATTCAGATTGGCACAGTCAGCTGCCATCTCTGAGCGGGGCACCACTGTTCCCGACTCTGCAAGATCCGACAGGCAGGAGATTTGGCTGCTATGCAACGTGTACGCTGCCCTTGTCTTCTAACAGGGAGATTAAGTTTCTAGCAGAACTTTGACCTGTAATTTTTTCCATTCCAGCTACCATTCCAGTCCATTCAAATTCTAAAAATCTGAGTCTCTTCCAGTGTCACTTTCTCAGCCATGACTGAACCGGGAAGAACCAGTTGGAAGCCCTGGAAAAAAGGCAGCGGAGGGCAGGTTGTAATTGGACAACTGTGGCTGGGTGTGTAGTCCACTGATGGCTTCATGGGAAACAGCTCAAAACACTGGCCTGGGTACCCTCTGCAAGTGGAATCTACACAAAGCAGCCTTGCTCACTACTGACAAATAACCAGGCTTGGGCAATATGTCACTGTCCTCTCAAGACCGACTGTATCTTGGTAGGAACTTGGGGTGAAGCGGGCAGAGGCAGACCTGAGCATGAGACATAGTTCTGATGTTTATGGATTGTGCGACCTGGGGACAATTACTTAACCTCTCTGCACCCCTGCCTTTTCACCTGAATAAGGAGAGTAATACCATGGGCTGGTGTGAGAATCAATTGGGCTAACATAAGAGACAAAGACCAGTTCAGGGGCAGGCACATGGTCACAGAGACACTAGAAATATCACTGAATCTGAATTCTCCCCTATATAACCATTCCCCTTGTTTTTGTTACAAACACCATTTTTCCTCTGAAGGCAAGAGGAGGCTGCTTTCATTTATTTAGCGGATATTCTGGCGTACATCTTAAGCTAGGTAGAGCAGCAACAGGAGCCTCTGGGTGGCACAAATGGTTAAATGCTGGGCTATTAACTGAAAGGTTGGTGGTTCGAACCCACTCTCAGGTGCCTCGGAAGAAAGGCCTGGTGATCTATTTCTGGAAGGCCACAGTCATTGAAAACCTTACAGAGCACAATTCTACTCTAACACATCTGGGGTTGTCATCAGTTGGAATTCACTCCACGGCAACTGGTTTTCAGTCCTGTGGGGAGACAGACAGCTACCATGTGGGTAATCAGTGCTGGGACAGAGGTATACAAGGGAAGCTTCTAGAACCCAGGAGAGGCACTGAACAGGTTGGAGCAGGTTTCTCAAGGAGGGGACATCTACACTGACTCATGTACGAAGCAGGAGGCAGATAATGACCTAAGAAAGGTGAAGCCTTGTTAATCAAATCAATTCATTCCACTTTAACTGTATTGAAAAGAGACTTTTTTTTAATCTTCAGAACAACTGAGGCTTGATGACTCCTTGATTCTCCACTAATATCCTTGCCCATTTCTTGATACGTTTTCAATTTACCTTCATGGTAATTTACACTCCAGGAAGCTGTCCAAAATCTGCTAAGGGATTCAATAAAATAGGTCATGGAGTTAAATGCTATGGTGAAACACAGGGCTTAATTTTATGGATTAAAATTTAAACTGCTGAGCTGCCTTTTTGCATTATTCTTGTTAAGACTAATGATGACTCAGTGAATGGGAAGGGACTTCCGGCAGAATTGGGAAGCCGCTTTCCTAATTCTTTCAGCACATCTTGTAGGGCTGTGGACTTTGCCCTCAAGGTTAACAGACATTACATTAGGGAGAGACCTGAGTAGCCGATTAGTCAACCTCCACAGCCTGGGCCACACCTGAAACTGCTGTAGGAACAAGACTCCTGACCTGGAATTTTCCCCAGGATTGACATTGGGTACGATGAGCAGGAGGAGGACAATGTTTTCACACCAGTTCTTCACCTGGTTATTTCTCAAAGTGAGCTCTGCATTGACATGATTGTTAAAATGCATATTCCAGGCTGTACCCCAGACTTGCTCAGCGCAACTCTGTAGGAGTGACGCTTGGGAATTTTAATTTTTCACAAGCATCCCTGGTGACTCATGTGCCACTGAGAAGCAAGGATTGGCACTGACTACAGAGAAACCACTTCCATTCAGTTATCCAAGGTTCTTTTACTAACCCAGCATCATGCTCCAAATGAAACAAGGACCACTACCAAATTACCAGTTTCCTGAGTATGGAATAAAAGGATATGGGGTTCTTTAGGTTGTAAATGTTTTCTGGAATTTAATGCAATTTCATTTTTGAGATTCTTTTCTAATAACACCCCTAACTTACATGTCTAATGTATTCATTGATCAATTCTGATTATGTAAATTTAAGATGCTCTTTTCCATCTGCAATATAAGAGATAATTTAGAGTTGATAAACTAACTGAAAGCTAACCATTATCACAAAGCACTAAAAAAAATCAGTCCCTCTGGGGGAAACTTTTTTTTTTTTTTAAGTTTTATTTTTCTTTTCATTTCAAGTGTTGTTTATATTAGTGTTTCTCTTAACTGTTCTGTGTAATGGTTAGTGGGCATCTACCACCTCCCCCAAAGAAAAAGGGCTCAGTGATTGAGTAAGAGTGGGAAATACCAGGTAGACAAAGTGAAACAGGTTTCTTTATTGCTGATCTTTGAGAGTATGTAACATGTGGATAAAGAAGCCCTGGTGGCACAGTGGTTAAAGTGCTCAGCTATTAACTGAAAGGTTGCCTGTTCAAAGCCACTAGTTGCTCTGTAGGAGAAAGAGGTGGCAGTCTGCTTCTGTAAAGATTACAGCCTTGGAAACTCTATGGGGCAGTTTTACTCTGTCCTACACGGTTGCTATGAGTCAGAATTGACCCGATGGTGACGGGGGTTTAACATGTGGATGTACGCAGTAACTTTCCAAGAAGGGGACAGAAATCCCAGGGTTTACCAAGCCCCATTTGATTTTCATGGAACATTCTGGAGGACGAATATTAAGAGGACCACACTTTTGTGAGATACTCAGTTAACTCCATTGGCAAATTATGTCAGGGGATCAGGCCACTTTCATTTAGATACACTGCCCATAAGACAGACCTAGGAGAGTGTTTACAACTGTAGGTGTAAGTTAGGTCACTTGGGGAGTTTCTTCAAATACAAATCCCTGAAACCTCATATTCAGGTTTAAGAATTGCTCTTAATTATGGGAATCACCATCTATGTGATCAACACCAACACTGCCACTATCATCAAATCATAATCAACACTGTTGACAAATACCATGATCACTACCACCATGATCACTACCATCACTACCACAATGATGTCGCCACCACCATCATACGATGACCAACATTAAGACCACTGCCATCACCACCACCATTAACTACACCATCGCTATCACTACCACCACCAATACCATACCAATGCCACCACTACCGCACCATGACCAACACCAGTACTAACACCAAGACTATACCAGCACCACTATCCCCATCACCAACACCACCACTACTACCATCATTACTACACCAATAACATCACCACTACACTACAACCAACTAACACCAATGTCATTATTACCACCATAATCTACACTACCAGCACCACCACTAGTGCAACCATCACCACCATTGCAACCACGAGAACTGCTGTCAGAGCAGCTACCATCACTGCTCCCATTGCTGCCACCATCCATGTACATATCCAGACTAAAAAAAGAGATAAAAAACATACTTATTATTACAGGTTGCACTCAAAAACTGGAAGGCTAGATAAAATTGCATGTATCTTCCCTAGTTACTATGGCATCCTGGTAATCAACAAGTGGAAGCAATCATGGTATCTCAGCAGAATCCCAGGATCTAAAGTCTAGAGTCTAAATAGGACCTCCAATCCAAAGCAGGGGTCGCTCAAGTACCTCCATGACAGGAGTCAAAAATGTCACACAAGGCTACCATGCCAGCCAATCTGACTGGAAGATTCAGCTCCGATCTACCTTCAGAAATGTGCAACCTAGACTTCACCTAGTCATTAAGAGGCAGCCCTTTGTACTAAGCCATGTGGCAACCACTGAGAGCCTTTGAAACCAGCACAGAAATAAAACATGTGGTTTTGAGGAGCCAGTTCAGGGGAGTCACAGCAGACAATGCTTAACATATGCTCTCATTTGTATAATTAAACCATTTTAAAGTTATATTTTATGCATCCTAAACCCAAACCTACTGCTGCTGAGTTGATTCTGACTCCTATCGACCCCATAGGGTTTCCAAGGTTGTAAATCTTTATGGAAGCAGACTGCTACATCCTTCCCCCACAGAGCCGCTGACAGTTTTGAACAGTCAACCTTTCGGTTAGCAGTTGAATGTTTTAACCACTACGCCACCAGTGCTCCTTATACATATATAAATGTATAATAATAATAATAATAATGGCCAGCATGGATTGAGTGCTAACAAGGTGTCAGGAACTGTGCCAAGAGCTTTACAAATACTGTCTCTTTAATCCTCACAACCCCTCCACGAGAGAAGTGTGATTGTTATTCCCATTTTCCAGATGAACAAACTGTGGCACAGAGAGGTTAAGTAACTGGCCCAAGGTCACAAAGCTAATTAATTGTAGCACTGGATATGAACCCAGATAGTTTGGATCTAGGCCCCATGATCTTATCCAAAACTTGACACTGTTTACGCACTCTGCATCATCTGCACACATAAGCAGTGTATAAACATCAGTGGTATACACACCTTCCCATACAGGGTAACTTAAGGGATTTCCAAGGGTACTGAAGATATGTGATGTGTTTCATGTGTCAGTTTTTGAGCCTGACCCCAGAGGAGGTGTAAGTCCACTGAAAAATAAGGGGAAAAAAAGAGAGACATGGAAGACCACCAACTGCAGAACAATTAGGTGCAAAATATGATGGTGCAGCGATGACCCCTCTCTCGGCAAAGTTCTCACTAACTCATGTAACAAATGTGCAGCGAGGGAGCTGTAGTGTGTAGGGCCCTGGGCAATGCAATACCAGCCCTCCTGCTCTTATTCAACAGCTTATAAAGTGCGTTTAGGTCCCGAGTGGGGCTCAAGAAAAAATTCCTTTGGTTTGAACAGCTGTAAAGTTTTCCAAGCATTTCCACTGATGCCAAGATTCATGAGAGACAGACTGGGGACAATTCCTTCAGGGCAGCAAAGAGAGGGCCTGTTAGACAGCCATCAATCCTTTCTCCTCTATTTCATTCATTACACATCTTGATATTAGAAATGATCACTCTGAGAATGTACCTCTTGCTAAATCTTAAAATATACAAATATATGCAAACTTACAAGTATATACTGCACATATACAGACACAGAGAGTTTCTTTTTTATTATTGTACTTTAGATGAAGTTTTACAGAACAAATTATTTTCTCATTAAACAATCAGTACACATATTGTTTTGGACATTGGTTACCAACCCCACAACATGTCAACACTCTCCCTTTCAACCTTGGGTTCCCAATCACCAGCTTTCCTGTCCCCTCCTGCCTTCTAGTCCTTGCTCCTGGGCTTGTGTGCCCCTCTAGTCTTGTTTTGTTTTATGTGCCTGTCTAATCTTTGGCTGAAGAGTGAACCTCAAAAGTGACTTCATTACTGAGGTAAAAGGGTGTCCAGGGGCCATATGCTTAGGGTTTCTCCATTCTGTCAGGCAAGTTTTTTTTTTTTTTTTTTTTTTTTTTTTGTGAGTTAGAATTTTGTTCTACATTTTTCTCCAGCTCTGTCTGGGACCCTCTTTTGTGATCCCTATCAGAGAAGTCAGTGGTGGTAGCTAGGCACCATCTAGCGGTACTGGACTCAGTCTGATGGAGGCTGTGGTAGTTGTGGTCCATTAGTCCTTTGGACTACCTTTGGACTAATCTTTCTCTTGTGTCTTTGGTATTCTTCATTCTCCCTGCTGAGTAATCAGAGGTTATTCTTATTGTCTACCCTCTGTATGTGGCCTTTCATTTTTCTCGAGCTGCTCTCGGGATTCTTTTTCTTTGGTTTTACTGTGATTATGATATGCCTTGGTGATTTTCTTTTGGGGTCTATCCTATTTGGGGTTCGGTGAGCTTCTTGGATGGTTGGCTTTTCATCTTTCATGATATGAGGAAAGTTTTCTGTCAGCAATTCTTCAATGATCCTCTCTGTGTTTTCTGTTTTCTCTCCCTGTTCTGGAACTCTGATCAGTCACAAATTTTTGCCTTTGATTGTATCCCACATCATTCTCAGGGTTTCTTCATTTTTATTTGTTCTTTTCCTCTGATTTTTCCTCAAACAAAGGGGTATCCATGTATTTGTCTTCAATTTCACTGATCCTCTCTTCCATTGTTTCAAACCAGCTCCTCAGACTTCTACGACACTGTCCATTTCTGAAATCTTGTTGTTTATCTTTTGGATTTCTAATTGTTGTTTTCGTATGATTTCTAGTTGTGGATATATTTTAACATTTTGTTCCTGTATTATTTTCCTGAATTTTTCCATTGTTTTGTCTTTTCCATGATTTCGTCTATTTTTTCCTCATTTTGTCTGCTTTTTGCTTCTGCACTTGGATAGCTCTGAATATTAAAGATGTGAATCCCCTATCAGGTAGTTCCAGTGCTTTTTCTTCTGCTAGAAGGTCATCTGGTGTTTTAATTTGGACACCTACTGGAACCATCCTGTTCTTTATTTTATGTTTTGATATTGTCTGCTGTCTTTGGGGCATTCAGTAGTTACTTTCTTTACTGATTGTAGATTTGTTTGTTTTGTCCTGCTTTTTTGTTTTATTTGGTTGTCTGGGCAGGCAGGCTGGGTGTTGTTTGGTGTGGGCTCGTCTGTGGGCACAATACTTCTCACCACCTTGTCCAATGGGCAGGGCCAGCCACTCAGCTATGATGCAGCAGGGACAGGTCCAGCAGAAGGTGAGGGGCTGGGATGGGTTGTTTGTCTCAGTGGGGCCGGGGGTCAGTGCAGGGCAGGTTCCGGTAGACCATGCCTGTGCTCCTCAGGGGTGTGGTGTTCAGCGCATGGTACAGATGGGCAGGAGGGAGGGGGGAGGTTGTGATGTGTGGAGCTAAGTAGATGTGGGAAAGAAGAGAAGAAGGAGAGAGAAACAGGAGCCAAAAACAAAAATAAAAAGTGCTGAAGGAGCGTGCCATTGGAGTGGCACAGATCCAGGGAAGCTGTGTACCGGTGGCTTTCTAGCCAGGTGGTGAGGCACAGCCTGTCAAGAAGGAACAGACATGGCAAATGCAGCTAGATGGGCGGGAGAAAGAAAAGGAAAGAAGGGAGAGAGAGATAACCAACTAGATTAAAAAAAAAAGAGAAAGGTACATGTGGCTATGTGTTCAGTAGAAAGGAATGGAAGGAATGTAGGGAGAGACAAGAAACCAAAAAAAAAAAAAAAAAGAAAAAAAGAAGATGTCAGGCGGTTGGGAGGAAGGAAAGGAAGGGAGGTGGAGAGAGACAAGAAACAAGGGGGAAGAAAAGAAGAAAGAGGAAAGAAAGAAAAAAAATTCCCCAAGGGAGCCCACTGGAAGCGGATCCCCAGCTGAGTGGCACTGCACAGCCCAACCAGAAGGAGCAGAGATGGCACAAAGTGTGAGGTATTCAGGAGAAGGGTAAGGAAGGGAGGTAGAGAAAGATAAGAAACAGAGAAAAAAAGAAGAAAGAAAAGGAAAATGCCCCAAGGGAACCCATCAAGAAGGAGCAGAGATGGCACACAGCTCCAGGTGTTCAGGAGAAGTGTAAGGAAGGAAGGTAGAAAGAGACAAGAAACTGAGAGAAAATGAAGAAAGTAAAGAAAGAAAAAAAAATTTCTCAAGGGAGCCCACTGGAAGTGGGTCCCCAGCTGAGTGGCACTGCACAGCTTGTCAAGAAGAAGTGGAGATGGCATACGCCACCAGGTGTTCAGGAGAAGGGTAAGGAAGGAAGGTAGAGGGAGACAAGAAATCGAGAAAAGAATAAAAGAGAGAGGAAAAAAATGGATGCCCCAAAGGATCCCACTGGTGTGGTGACATGGACCAGAAAAGTGGCTCCCCAGCCGCTAGACACTGCACAGCCTGTCTAGATGGGGCAGAGATGGCACACAGCGCCAGGTATTCAGGAGACAGGGAAAGAAGGAATGCAGAGAGAGATGAGAAACCGAGAAATGAAAAAAAAAACAAAAAGGAAAAAAGAAAGAAAAAAGAAAAAAAATGACCCCAGGGATTCTACCAGCATGGTGGTGTGCACTGGGGAGGCAGTTCCCCAGCCGAGCAGCACTTCATAGCCTGTTAAGAAGAAGCAGGGATGGCACACGGAGTCAGGTGTTCGAGAGAAAGGAAGAGAAAAAGGTGAGAGGGAGAGAAGAAACCTAAAGAAGCCAAAAAAAGCAACAATGGAATAAAAAAAAAAAAAAGGTACTAAAGGAGGTGGCCAGTGTTGGCAGAGCAAATCCAAGTGGCATGCATCCGGCACCTCACCAGCCAGGTGACCTTGGCCTGCCGGGTAGTGGCAGACTGAGCAGGAGGAAGACGGGTGGGGGGTGGGAAAGCGTGTGTCACTGGTTACCAGGTGCTCTGTCTCCTACTGGGAACTCTGTGAAGCTGCTTTCCCGTACTCCCTGTCCTCCAATCTCGGTGGCTGAGGAGTCCAAGATAGCAAATCGAAGCCTCGTTAGCTGATAGGGACCTCCACTCCGTATCTCTCCTCGCTCTCTGTTCTCTGTCCCTTATTCCATTCGGTGCTTGGTTGAGTTCTTTAACTCTTCATTTGATGCTTAGGGTTCCAGGATTGACATTTGTCTCTGTTTTACTTAGTTTCTCGGGTCTTTGCTGTGGAGGGACGGCATGGTGCTTCAGTCTGTAGTGCCATGTTGGCTCCACCACCCAGATTTTTTTTTTTTAATAGAGATGAACTCTCCCCGAAAGTGTTAAGCTGGGCTTCACTCTAAGTGTGCACAGCGAGGCCCGAACCTTGTCAGGTATGCTCTGACTCCTGTCCTGGGGGAGGCTGCTGGGCTGAACTTACAGTCAGCAGCACTTAGCTCTAAGATGTCATCATCCACATCACCCTTACCTTAAGTGCTCAGAAGGTGCCAGGCTCTGTGTTGATGTTTATAGGGTTTCTACCCTCACAGCAAGCTCAAGAGGTAAGTGCCATCATTCTCTTGTTGTTATTGGTGGCTGTGGAGTTGTCCCCTTATGCATGGCAACCCTATGCACAATGGGATAGGACCATTGTGATCCATAGGGTTTTCACTGGCTAATTTTCAGGAGTAGATTGCCAGGCCTTTCTTCCTAGTCAGTGGCATCACTAGCGGGGTACAAGGGGTGTGGACCACATGGGGTAACACTGTCAGAGGGAGTGACATCAAAATGACTGTCTATAAAATTTTTGTACAGTGTTTCAGCAGAAATTTATTATTTTTTATAAAAATATTCCTGTAGTTATAACAAGAGAAAATTTTTTCATAAACCCAGCTTAAACCTGTTGCTGTCAAGTCTATTCGGACTCATAGCAACCCTACAGGACGGAGTACAACTGCCCCATAGGGTTTCTAAGGAATGGCTGGTGGATTCGAACTGCTGACCTTTTGGTTAGCAGCTGAGCTCTTAACAACTAAGCTGCCAGGGCTCCCCTGTATTCCTAGTCTCTTACAATCTGGGAATACTCGTCAGTCCTTTCATTACCTGGAGGTGTAAAAACAGTACTGGCCTCTTATTTTGTAGAATGCTCCTCCATTTGGTTTGTCTGACGTTTTCCCCTGATTAGATTGAGTTTATGCTCTTTAGGCAAGAACACTTCAGAAGTGACGCCATGCCCTTCTCAAGAAATGCATTGTATCAAGGGGTACAGCATGCTGACTTATCTTGATCCCGGTGATATTACTTTGATCACTTGGTTGAGGAGGTGTCTGCACATTTCTCTACTGCAGAGTTACTATTTTCCCTTTCATAACTGTAATTATCAAGTACCTTGTGGTGAGATACTTTGCGCCTATGCAAATATCCTGTTTTCCATCATACTTTTTCATTTTAATACCCATCTACTACGCTTACCTGCAACAATAGTTACTGTGATGCCTGCCAAATCCTACTTCCATCGTTGCTCCTACATTATAAATTAGAATTCTACTGTAAGGAAGAACTGTCGTTTCTCCTGAATTTATTTATTCAATTATTTATATAAACCAGTATGGACTCACAGATGTTTATTTTATTCTGTGAGGTATAATCCATTACTATCATTATCTATTTTGTTCTTCAAATTATGCCAGATTTTCCCAATGAGAGCACCTTTGAATTGGTTCCTGTGTCTTTTTGGCATGTCCTATCATTTTTTAAGCACTTCCTTGCTTCCTGAAAATATAAGATGTTCAGGCTCATACTTTCCATGCCTCAGTCCTGGAATCAACCATGTTTCCAAGGAGTCAGGTTGGCATTTACAAACCAAGGGGGCTAGTTGTGCTCACTGCTCCTGTGATACTGTGGCTTCTAGGACCTCTTACAGGGCGGAGCTAGGAAATACATACACACACACACACACACACACACACACACACACACACACACACATACATAAAACCCAAACCAAACCTGTTGCTGTCCAGTTGATTCTGACTCCTAGTGACCCTGCAGGACAGAGTAGAGCTGACCCATAGGGTTTCCTAGGCGGTAAATATTTATGACTGCCATATCCTTCTCCCAAGAAGCAGCTGGTGGGTTTGAACTGCCGACTTTTCAGTTAGCAGCCAAACACTTAACCACTGTGCCACCAGGGCTCCTCACATATATATACATATATTAGGTGCCGTCGAGTCGGTTCAGACTCATAGTGACACTATCCAACAGAACAAAACACTGCCTGGTCCTGTGCCATCCTCGCAATCATTGTTATGCTTGAGCCCATTGTTTCAGTCACTGCGTCAGTCCATCTCGCTGAGGGTCTTCCTCCTTTTCACTGATGCTCTACTTTACCATGCACGATGTCGTTTTCCAGAGGCTGGTCCCTTCTGATAACATGTCCAAAGTATGTGAGATGAAGTCTTGCCATCCTCACTTCTAATGAGCATTCTGGCCGTACTTCCTCCAAGACAGATTTGTTCATTCTTCTGGCAGTCCCTGGAATATTCAATATTCTTCACCAACACCATAACTCAAAGGCATCAATTCTTCTTTGGTCTTCCTTATTCATCGTCCCGCTTTCACATGCATATGAGGTGACGGAAAACACCATGGCTTGGGTCAGGTGCACCTTAGTCTTTGCTTTTCAACACTATAAAGAGGTCTTTTGCGGCAGTTTGCCAAAAGAAATATGTCGTTTGATTTCTTTTTTTTTTTCATTGTGGTATTTTTTTTCTTTTTTTTTATATTTTATTGTACTTCAGGTGAAGGCTTACAGAACATAGTTTCTCATGAAACAGTAGTACACATGTTGTTTTATGACATTCGTTAACAACCCCACAACATATTAACCCTCTAACTTCTCAACCTTTTTTTTTGGTGAAAATATACATAGTCAAAGATACACTGTTTCAAAAATTTCTACATGCACAGTTCAGTGACACTGACTACGCTCTTCCAATTGTGCTGTTATTCTCACTTAAGATGAAGGTTTACAGAACAAAATAGTTTCTCATTTAACAGTAACTACAAATGTTGCCCTATGACAATGGTGAACAATCTCACAACACATCAACAATATCCTTACTCAACCTTGGGTTCCCTATCACCAGCTTCCTT
>NW_004444068.1:4717250-4782630 GCF_000243295.1 Trichechus manatus latirostris | reverse complement strand
GTCCTCTTTCCTTTCAGCAAGCAAGGTTGTGTCATCTGCATATCACAGGTTGTTAATGAGTCTTCCTCCAATCCTGATGCTGCATTCTTATTCATGTAGTCCAGCTTCTGGGATTATTTGCTCAGCATACATATTAAGTAAGTATGGTGAAAGGATACAACCCTGACACGCACCTTTCTTGACTTTAAACCATGCAGTATCCCTTTGTTCTGTTTGAATGATTGCCTCTTGGTCTAAGTACAGGTTCCTCATGAGCACAGTTAAGTGTTCTGGAATTCCCATTCTTCCCAATGTTATCCATAATTTGTTATGATCCAGACAGTCAAATGCCTTTGCATAGTCAATGAAACACAGGTAAATATCTTTCTGGTATTCTCTGCTTTCAGCCAAGATCCATCTGCCATCAGCAATGATATCCCTTGTTCCACGTCCTCTTCTGAATCTAGCTTGAATTTCTGGCAGTTCCCTGTCGATGTACTGCTGCAACCGCTTTTGAATGATCTTTAGCAAAATTTTACTTGTGTGTGATATTAATGACATTGTTAGAAAATTTCCACATTCTGTTGGATCACCTGTTTTTGGAATGGGTACAAATAAGGATCTCTTCCAGTTGGTTGGCCAGGTAGCTGTCTTCCGAATTTCTTGGCATAGATGAGTGAGCGCTTCCAGTATTGCATCTCTTTGTTGAAACATTTCAATTGCTATTCCATCAGTTCCTGGAGCCTTGTTTTTCACCAATGCCTTCACTGCAGCTTGGACCTCTTCCTTCAGTACCATCAGTTGTTGATCATATTCTACCTCCTGAAATGGTTGAATGTTGGCCAATTATTTTTGGTACAGTGACTCAGTCTTTTCCTTCCATCTTCTTTTTATGCTGCCTGAGTCATTTAATGTTTTCCCCAGAGAATCCTTCAATATTGCAACTCAGATTTTTTTCTTCACTTCTTTCAACTTGAGAAATGCTGAAGGTGTTGTTACCCTTTGGTTTTCTATCTCCAGGCCTTTGCAAATTTCATTATAATACTTTACTTTGTCTTCTTGATCTGCCCTTTGAAATCTTCTGTTTAGCTCTTTCACTTCAACTTTTCGAACCACCGATTTTTTGGTTAGCAGCCAAGCACTTAACTACTGTGCCACCAGGGCTCCTAATATATGCTTGTATATATATAGATATATCTATATCTATACCTGGGGCCCTGGTGGTGCACTGGTTAAGAGCTCAGCTACTAACCAAAAGGTCTGCAGTTCGAATCCAGCAGTCACTCCTTGGAAGCCCTGTGGGGCAGTCTACTCTTTCTTATGGAGTTGCTATGAGTTGGAATTGACTCAATGGAATTTTTTTTTTTTTTGGTTTATATCTATACCTCTATCTATGGAAATATATTTAAAAATATATGTATATAAATATGTATATAAGTCCCCAGCTTGTGCAAACAATTAACAGGCTTGGCTGCTAACCAAAAGTTTAGTGGTAAATGCCTTGGAAGAATGGCATCGCAATCTACTTCTGAAAACTCAACCACTGAAAACCCTATGGAGCACATTTCTACTCTGACACACATGGGGTTGCCATGGGGTTGCCATGAATTGTTGGCAACTGGTTTTTTTTGGCAAATACACACACACATATATATGTATATATATATTTTGAATAAGCAAAAGTTAAGACTGGGGCTGCTTAGCATGACTGAAAGTGTTAATCCAGACCTAAATTGAAATTCTATTTTAAATAAAGCTGCAACTAGATTTGAAGCCTGCCTCTACCTTCTACAAAAGACAAGTTGGCTTCCTGTGAAAGTTCTGATTGCTTGTGTCAGAGTGTAGAGACCCAGGTCTTAGCTTATGTAAATAATCTTGCTATCTTAACTGCTTTCAGTAAATGCCTAGCCCCTAACTCACTCCCTCTTAGCCAGTTAGGCAATGTTTATATTTCAAAAGGCTTCAAGTTGGAGCTGATCTAATCTCCTTCCTAACCAAATAGTAGACTTTTACATTTCAAAGACTCCAACTAGGGTTAATCCAGCCTACAATCAGTCATTAACACCACCCCCACCCCCACCCCCGCCATCTCCCCCAACACGTTTACATGGCTTGTTTTAGAAATATTGCCTTAGTCAATCTGTATCAGGAAACAAGAGACTGATGTTAAGCTCGAAATTGATGTTAGGGAAGTTTGTAACTTGACGATCCCTTGTAAATTTTCCTTCCTTCCCCTGTACCCCCTACCCCTTTTATATGAAACCATTTTCCTTTGTTGCTGTGCTTGATAAATACCTCACTGCTCTCCCTGCAAGGTACAGCATGCACTGCAGCCTCTTGTTTGAGTGCTAGTATGTCTATTTCACAGAATGATTTTGAAATTTTTCTTTCAATAAAACTTTTGTTTTAACTTTTAGTGAAGCATCAGTCTAGTGTTTTCGCTAGGAAACACAGATGTATACACACATGCCTCTGTATTTATTTCTGTAACTATCCATCTGTGTATATATACTAAAAACCATGAGTTCATACTGATACCTTTGATTCCCAGCCAACACCACAGAGTTCACTCTAGCCTTCCCACCTTCCTTATTTGTAACTCCTTTCTTCAACAGTGAGAAACCTGGTGCTATAATCCATAATAATTTACTCATTTTTTCAATCCTAGTATGTACATAAAGTTGTTTCAAAATTACTAACCTATCCCCTGTGAAAAACAATTTAATAATTACAGACAGCACTAATGTATAGGTCTTTCTGTCTTTATCTTTCCAGTATCCAGTCATAATACTAATTTCTAAAGTTACTGTGGTTAGTGGCTCCAGTGTGGTTATATATTCATTTGTAACACAGCTAGGCTCATTTGCTACTGTTTGGTATTTCATCTTGGGTTTCTCTCACATCCTGGTTGACTTTAATTATGTATTTAGTGTTTTGGGTATGTGATACCATAGTTCAAAGAGTCAGAACTATAAAAAGAGGTACACTCAGGGAAGGGTCTCTCCACTATTATCCCAGCTTCTCCCTGTTCCCATCCCCTCATTTTTTCCACTCCATTTCTAGACACCTCCTGTAGGTAACCAATCTTATTAGTTTATAAAATCTATTCTTAAATGATTTTGTCCTTTTAAGATAGATTTATTTTCCCTACAATTATCAGTAACTCATAAATCTCCACAAGGTCTAACTCTGTCTTGACAACCCCATCTGGAGAAATATTTATACAGACACATCTTTTTCAATTCCTTTTAATTAATGCCCTTTGTGCTGTTGGGAATTTTACTTCACTGTTTTATCTGATGTTGGTCTGAGCTTTCTGAATGCTATTTGCATGGGCTCTCTTTATGGTCTGCTTAGCAAAGAAGCCAAATGCTCATTCCTGACTCAGAATGAGTTTCCTATTTGGAAGACAAAGATGGTCACAGGCCCTGGCATATCAACCCTGGAGATGGCCCCTCAGGGGGTTTGGCCAGACTAGCTGGTATACCAGCAGCAGTAGGAGGAAGCAGAGAGACAGGTTTGTTCTGGAGATGGGGTTCCCCCAGGGGAGATAACAGCACTGGCTTTGTAGTCACAAGATTATAAGAGTACTGGCTTTGTATTCAAAGAGATTGAGTCTTTGTCTTTCACTTGCTGGGGGAAAGGGGGTGGAGGAGTATCTCATGCAACATAGTTCACATGTCCAGGCCTCAGTTTTGTTATAAAACCAAACCAAACGTGTTACTGTCCAGTCGATTCCGACTCATACCCACCCTACAGGACAGAGTATAACTCCCCATAGGGTTTCCAAGGAGCAGCTGGTGGATTAGAACTATCGACCTTTTGATTAGCAGCCTTAGCTCTTAACCACTGCACCACCAGGGCTCCCAGTTTCCTTATAGGTAGCCATAAAATGAAGAGATTATACTTCACAGGATTGTTTTGAAGATGAAGTGACTCTATTTGAAAACCCGTGGCATGGATGAGGTCCAATGGACAATGTCATTTCCTCATTTTATCCTTTCATCCTTACATTAATAAAGTATGTTGTTTCTTCTTTTTTTTTGTATTTTCAATTAAATTTTTAAATTTTAAGACAATCTGTGGATTCACATGCTGTTGTAAGAAATAATACAGAGATCCCATGTGCCCTTTACCCAGTTTCCCCCAATGGTAACATCTAGCAAAACTACAATGCACTATCACAACCAGGATATTGGCATTGATACAATCCACAGATCTTATTCATAGGTCACCATTTTTAGATGCCCTCATTTGTATGTGTGTGTGTGTGTGTGTGTGTGTAGTTCTACAAAATTTATCACATCTGTAGGTGGTTCAGGTTTCTACATCCACAGACCCTTACCCCTAACCCCTGGTAAGCACTAATCTGTTCTTCATTTATATAAATTATCATTTCAAGAATGTTATATAAATGGAGTCATGCAAATGTAACCTTTTAGGGTTGCCTTTTTTCACTTGGAATAGTTCCTTGTGGAGTCGTCCAATTTGTTGTGTGTATAGTCTGTTCCTTTTTATTGTCGAGTAGTATTCCACCATCTGGATGTGTCACCATTCAACTCTTCGCCTGTTGAAGGACATCTGAGTTGTTTCCAGTTTGCAGTTTGGGGCTATTACGAATAAAACTGCATTAAACATTTGTGTACAAGTTTTTGTGCGAACATGTGTTGTATCTTCATTTCTCTGGGATAAATGGCCAGGAGGACAATTGCTGGGTCGTATGGTAGTTGCATATTTAGTTTTAAAAGAAACTGTCAGACTGTTTGCCAGAGTGGCTGTACCATTTTAGCTTCCCACGAGCAATTCCAAGTGATCCAGTTTCTCTGCATCCTTACAAACATTTGGTGTCAGTGTGTTTTGTTTTAGCCATTCTGACAGGTGTATGGTGATATGTCATTGTGGTTTTATTTTGCATTTCTGTAACGGCTAATGTTGTTGAACATCTCTTCAGGTGCTTATTTGCCATCTGTATATCCTCTTTAGTGAAATATCTCTTCATGTCTTTCATGTACATTTCCAAATTAGATTTTTTGTGTTTTTATTAAGTTTTAAGAGTTCTTTGCATATTTAGATACTAGTCCTTTGTTAGATATATGGTTTGAAACTTCAAATCTTTTTGAGAATAAAGCAGAGTAAAACTAAATAAGTGAAAACAAAAAACAAGTTTGTTTGCTTTAGTTTTGTAGGTCTCTGGATGGCACAAGCGGTTTGCGCTTGACTACTAACCTAAAGGCTGGCTGTTTCAACTCACTCAGCAGTGCTGTGGAAGAAAGGCCTGACAATCTGCTTCCATAAAGATTACAGCCAAGAAAACCCTATGGAACAGTTCTACCCTGTAAAATGGGGTCACCATGTTATTGCTGCAACGGCAAAGCATTCGGTTTGGTTTTTTGGTTTTAGTTTAGTATTTGTTTGGGGGGAAAGGAGAAGGGGGTGGGAGGGATCTTATAGTTTACGAGACTATGAGTAATGGTTTCTCATTTTTTCTAGCATTGTGTATATCAGCAATATTAAAGCAAGGGTCTCGCAGAAGTGTCTGAGGATCGCATTATAAGGCACCCTCATCTAGGATGTGGTGCTCATCCCCTCACCTGGGGCAGCCTGTAAGTCTTGCATAAGAACACCACCCATACAAACTGCTTCCTCAGAGACTTTGAAGATCTGTTCCATTTAGACCACATCTCAAGACAGACATATAAGGACAAAGAAAAATGCTGATTTGTCATTAAAGCAGAAAAGCCCCTCCTTTTGAAAGAATTAGGAATGTAACACTTGTGCAGCCTCAAACCCTTAAAGCCGCACATGATAGGGAGAAAATTATCTTGGTCCAAAACAATTGCTGGAGTAATTCAACATTCTCAAATCCATCTCCTCCAGAAAAATCTTTTAAATTAGAAATGTGAAAATGAACAGCTTTTCAGAGCAGGCTGGAGAATTGCCCATGAATATATATTAAAATCACTCTATTTGATTAATAAACATCCGTGTAAGACCAAGATTAAAGTAACATGCTAAGCTTGTATAATATTTGCTCACGCTCTCATGGTATCTCCTAAAGCCCGGGAGACTCAGAACTGGAGCCGTAGCTGCCTCAAATAGAATTATTACAGCTTAATTCTCCCCCTTATCTCAGATTATACTGCACCACCTTATCACGTTGCATTTAATTCTCTCCATATTCACTGTGTAACAGAGAATCAAAATTAAAATCGCAGAGGTGGCAACAGTACCATATGCATCATGCTGGACACTGATCAGACATTTTTATTTAGCGGAGAAAACTGTGGGCATAAATGATATTGCAATAAATATGCTTCAATTTAAAATGCAATTTGCTGAGAGGAAAAACTGGGAGCCATAAAATACCTTTCCCCTCCTCGAGGTTGTCCAAAGGGAAAAAAAGGACAAGGCTTTGGACTGGGTGGTTATCTTTACGATGCAATTTAATCTGGGATGCCACAAACACGTGGGGCAGGCTTGTTAGGAAATAACATCATAAAGTATCAAGAAAGGGCTCAAAAGAAAACAGGAGAGACCATTTAGTGGTTTTCTCACTTCCATGCATAGATATGAGAATATTATGTTAACCTGTCTGGTCCTGGCCACAGGAAGGGGAGATGCTTTAGGCGGGGGCCTGCTCAGGATGCAAGAGAAGAGATCAGATGTTTATTGGACGTGTCACATGGGCTAGGCACTTCATGTACAGCATCTCATTTAAGCCTTATAATAACCCTGCAAGGTTAGGAAGTATTATTCCCACGTTACAGTTGAGAAGACACAGGCTGGAGGGGTGAAGTAAATTGCTCAAGGTCATGTAGCTAGCTAGATATCACGGTGGACTCCCAAGTTAGTGCTCTTTCCCAGGGAGGGGAGCAACGTCCTCTCTGTGGTTCAACATTCTGCAGCTGTTTCTCTTGCAGGTTGTGGCATCCAAGAGAAAGCAGAAGGAGGGATGAGAATTCCAGGACCCAGGACCAGCAAGCCAAGGCTGGGTAGCATCTGTACGCTAGGCAGGCTGCCAGCCACAGGCTCAGCTTTCTGGACCCCGCATAGGATGAGGCAGAGATTTGGCCAATAGCAAATCTGTGCCCTCTCCTGCTCCACGAGCCTAGAGAGCCAATGCCATCTTTCTAGAAGCATACGCTGAATCGGTTACAGAAAAAGCAAAAAGGATAAATTCCGGAGACTATAGTCTGTGAGCTTGAGTTCTACCCAGAGCAAAATCAAGGAGCAGAGTGTGAGATTGACAGTTTCTGAGCACTTAGAAAAAGTGATGACTGCTCAGAGCTAGCAAGAGTTCACTGAGAATAAGTCATTTCCCTATTCAGTAGTTTCCAGATGAGCAGGCAAATAACAGCCATGCGTGCGGACCTTTATCCAGGCATTTGACAAGGTCTCAAAAGATCACCTTGACAATGAGATGGGAAATGCACGCTGGACTAAATTGCAAGCAGATGGAATTGTCCAGGCAGCACAACTGTCCCCAAGGGGCAAGTCCTGCTCCCTTTGGTGAAGAGGGCCTGGACTCTGAGTCAGTGAGTCCTAGCACTGGATGGGGTCTGGGCTACCTAGGTACAGGCGGCTGAGAGCATTCTAGCAATTGCTCCTCCAGAGGCTATCTGAGGATACATATGCCAGAAGACTCCTTCCATATCCAAGACCCTACCCAGTGGGCACCCAGTGGGCCACTTGTTAGAGACCATCAATGACTCGCCTTCACCTAAAGTCCACCTTAATGCCTTACGTGGCATTTCAGACTCAAAGATCAAGCCTTGACCACTTGCCTACTTTCTGCTAGTCTAGCCAGATTCTGCTCTCACCAAATTTGTCCTTTGGACTTGCAAGCTCAGGGGGCCTCATAAAAGCCTGCTGTTGGATCTCTGCAGCACGGGCAGTGAGAAGAACATTGGCCGTGGGGTCAGAGACCTGGGTACAAGTCCCAGCATGCCCCCATAATTAGCTATGTAAGTGACAACCTGTCTGAACCTCAGTTTCCTATCAGTAGTGGTATGGATAGCAGTACCTCCTGACCACTGAATGCCTTCTGTGCCCCAGCCCTTGCAGTTTACACGATCTCTGTCAGTCGTTTTAGCTTATGTGATGCTCTCTTGTCCATTGCCATTATTCTGGTGCTTAAAGTATTCCTTTTCATCCCAATCTTTCCACTTGCCCCATTTGATTCAAATCTTCTTGAGAGTAGGAACTGGAAGTACCATACCTTCGTCTTTGTAAAATCCTTCTGAACTAAGAAGTTTACACATGAATAAGGTGCTTATCTTCTACCTTGTCTTAGGCTGGGTTCTCTAGAGAAGCAAAACCAGTAAAGCATATAGATATCTATATAGAGAGATTTATATAAAAGAAATAGCTCATGCAGTTGTAGAGGCTGGAACATCCCAAATCCATAGGTCAGGCTGGAGGCTTCTCCTGATTCATGTAGCTACAGGGCAGTCAGAGAGCAGGGCTCTTGCTCACAGCCTGAGAAGACCAATGAATCCCAAGATCAGCAGGCAGGACCACAGGTAAGCTGCTAGCTCAAGTCCCAAGAACTGGAGGTCAGACAAATAGGAGCCAGCTGCAGGATACAGAGCAAGCAAAAGCCGACAAGTCTGGCCAAAAGTCCACTTACATATTCAATGCAGGCCATACCCCAAAGGAAACTCCCTTTCAACTGATTGGCTACTCACAACAAATCCCATCATGGAGGTGATCACATTATATCAAATCTCATCATGGAAGTGGTCACATCATTATACGACTGCCAAACTACATCGTAACTGCCAAAGCACTGAGAATCACGGCCCAGTCAAGTTGGCACATAATCTTAACCATCACATACCCGTTGTTATTTTCATAAGGTTCTGTACTTCCATGTCCTGACTCAGTTGCCCAACCCTCCCAAACTCTTCCACTCTGCCCTCCATATCTGTGTGCTCTCCTGTATCTTCTTCTTTGCTGAGGGTTCCTGATCATGCCCTTGCCCTTGGCTTCTATCTATCTACTGATCTACAAAACCCTAAGTTCACACTTCAGTCTTAGCACACAGTACCTGGTGTTCCTCTGCACCCCCAGTCTGGCCATTACCCTGAGCAATTTCCCAGTCTACATGGACAACTCACATGACATCTTTTTCCCTGTCCTCTCATCTCTAAACACTTCCTCCTCTGGACGCCCAAACCACCTACAGGTTTCTTCATGATCTAGACCTTGTTATGTCCGAGACCCCTCCACCTCCAGAGTAGACAGCTGATCCCCGCCCTCATGCTCTGAGCACACCTTCAGTTCTTCCCAGTCACTTATTCTACCACTTCTGATAAGACTGTGCTTTCACCTCCCTAGGTGCAAATCAAGGCTGTGGGAGCTGCAAACCAAGGCTCCTTCTATATCCAAGACCATACCTGGTGGGCACCTGGTAGAACACTTGGTTAAAGGCCTTCCCAACCCATCTACCTTCTCCTTCTGCACCTTACTTCTGATCCACCGGAGATCTCAAGGTCAATCATTTCAATGATACTCACGGAAATACCCAAAGCTCCATGCCCCTTCATACTTCACCCACATCCATCTAGCAAAACTCCTCTCCTGGTTGAACCCAGCTTCTCAGTGGTTGTCCTGGAGCAGCCGAGAGCTGCTGGGAAAGACCACTCCCCAGGGCCTCTGGTAGGGCTGACCCTAGATGGGCCAGCCACACTGTTTAGCATTCTGTTCTGGGGTTCTGGCCCACATAGTCTCCCACAGCACATCCAGCATCTTCCGTCCTCAAGCCTCTGAGCTCTCCAGCTCCCCACTCACTCTCAGCTGACGACTGTGCTGCCAACCATGGAAGACAAGACAAGGCACACAAGGGAATGCCCCCACCTCCCTGCTACCAAACACCACTTCCCAACATCTGCCCTTGTCCTGCCCATCTGCCCTCCTGTTACAACAGAGCAGCAGTCTCTCAGGCCAGTCTGTGCATCTGGGCTTGGGCTCCCATGCCCTCCAATCCCGCCCTCACAGACAGTGCAAACGGGTTAGCTGCACCCTGAATCTATGATGGCAGATATGTCTTGCTTGGTCTACACAGTGTAATTCTTTTCTTTAATGATTCAATGTTTAATATTTTTTTCTTTTAACTTTTTATTTTGACATAACTTCAGATTTAAGGAAAAGATATGAGTAACACAAAGAATTTTCACAGACCCTTCACCTAGATTCCCAAGAAGTTAACATTTTATCACATTTGCTTTATCTCTCCCTCCACACACACACCACACACACACCCACACATACATAAAGAATATTTTTCTGAACCAGTTAAGTAAGTTGCAGACATGATATATCCTTTATATCCTAAATACTTCGTATATTTCCTAAGAACAAAAACATTCACTTACATAACTACAATGATCAAAATCAGGAAATGAACATTGATATAGTATTATTGTCTAAACTACAGACCTAATTCATATTTCACTACCTGTCCCAGTAATGTTCTTATAAAAACAAACAAACAAACTGTTGCCGTCGAGTCAATTTTGACTCACAGCAACTCTACAGGACAGAGTAGAACTGCCCCTTAGGGTTTCCAAGGAGCGGCTGGTGGATTCAGACTGTTGGCTTTTTGGTTAGCAGCCAAGCTCTTAACCACTACGCCACCAGGGCTCCAAATGCACATTATAACAGTAAATAAATACATCCCAGATCATAAACTGCTTTCAGCTGTCACATCTCTTTAGCTCTTCTTTAGTCTAGACTAGTTCTTCAGGCTCTCCTTGTCTTTCATAATGCTGACATTTGTACTTTTGTATATAGGCCAATTATTTTGTAGAATGCTCCTCAATTGAGTTTTGTCTGATGTTTCCTCAGGATGAAATGCAGGTTATGCACTTCTGGCAGGAAAAGCCCCAAAGTGATGGTGCTCTTCTCAGAGCATCCTGTCATGAAACTCGTGATGTCAGTATGTCCCATACTGGTGATGTTAACTTTGATCATTTGGCCAAGTGGTGTCTGCCAGGCTTCTCCATTGTAAAGTTATTATTTTTTCTTTTGTAATTAATAAGTATATTGTCAGGATTTACTTTGCCACTATGCAGATATCTTGTTATTTTAATCTACTAGTTTTAGAATTTATTCATGAATCTCAATGGAATCAATTATTATGATGGTGATTTTCTATTAGTTGGCATTCTACTTTAAAAAAAAGCTTCTCTTCTTCCTCATTTATTTATTTAGTATGATTGAGTCTCATGGATTATCTTATTTAATGACTTACAATCCTTTACTCATTATGTATTTCTATCCTCAGATTGCTCCAGATTTGACCAGTGGGAACCTCCTTCAAGTTGGCTCCTGTGTCCTTTTGACTTGTCCTCATTATCTGAGTACTTTCTTACTCTCTGGCACCACAAGATGTTCTAGGTTCATCTTGTACTTTTCCTGTTCCAGCGCTGGAATCAACCATTTTTCCAAGGAGGCCTTTTAGTAAAGAATGGTATTTAGAAACCAAGATTTGGCTACTAGATTGTACTATTGCTGTTGTTGTTAGTTGCTGCTGAGATGATTCTGACTTATGGCGACCCCATGTGTGCAGAGTAGAACTGCTCCACAGGGCTTTTAAGGCTGTGACCTTGTGGAAGCAGATTGCCAGGTCTGTCTTCTGAGGTACCTCTGGGTGTGTCTGAACCACCAACCTTTCAGCCAGTAGTCAAGTGCTTAATCATTTGTGCCACCCAGTGATTCTGTACTGGGATATAATTATTTCTAAGCCCTCTTAGCAGACAGGGCTAAGATAATAGATGAATGCCTTTCCGTATACATACCCACACACATCTACATCTATCTATCTGTCTATCTAATCTTTCTATCATATTTTATCTATCGATGAGTTCACACTGATACTTCTAATTCCAATCCCACATCACAGGATTATTTCTATCTTCCCTCTGTCCATATTTGTAACTCCTTTCTCCAAGATCAAGAAATCTGATTTCCATTATCCACAAGATATTTACTTATTGCTCGATTCTAGGCTATATAATAAGTAGTTTCAGAATTGCTAAACCATGTCTCTGGAAAAAAGAAACCTACTTATTAGAGTTGAATATTTGTTTACAGTGGACTATTTTGTTTCCCACATTTTGCAATAAAAAAATGCAGAATCAATAATCTTTATACATAAAAATTCCTACTTCTAGCTTCTCTTGCAAACTCAGAAGATATTGTTTTCCCTTGTGGATAGGGCATGTGTACTCCACCAGGGCTGCTAGTCTCCGTGTGCTACTTTGCCACTCACTACAAATAATCCCTCCTTGCCCTTGTATATTAAAACTCTACCTCTTCTAGCTGCCTCCATTTCCTCTCCTCCCATTCTCTCTTGAATTCATAGCCAATCTGGCTGTTAGCATTACTACTTCAACAGAACCACGATCGCAGAGATCACCATAAACTCCACATTA
Source organism: Trichechus manatus latirostris (assembly GCF_000243295.1). Classification (NCBI taxonomy): domain Eukaryota; kingdom Metazoa; phylum Chordata; class Mammalia; order Sirenia; family Trichechidae; genus Trichechus; species Trichechus manatus. The sequence continues at coordinate 4,770,214 of NW_004444068.1, read as the reverse complement.
CTGAACCCCACAGATGTGCTTTAATCTTCATCGAATTCAACCTCTCAATAGCATTAAATGCTGGGGAGCCCTCCTCTTTCTTGTCTTCCGTGACAAACCACTCTCATTTCCTCCTACCTCTTGGACCTCGGGCTCCTCTGCAAGGTTTTCCTCCTTTTTGGGGTTGCTAATTGCTAGAGTTCCTCAGGACTCGTCTCTCCTTATAGTTCTTCCTCTGTGATCTCATCTACCCCTATTGATATCTTCATTTATCATTTACAGGTGACTCACACATGTCTATCTCCAGTCCTGTCTTCTCCTCTGAGCTCTAATCACCAGCTTCTCTTAGACATCTCACAAGTCCTTCAAACTCAATGTGTCTGAAGCTGAATTTGTCCATTCCCTGAATCTGATCCTCCTTCAGGACCCTCTCTTTCTCAGTGGGCAGCACGTTCTTTTCTCCCTCAGATCCAATCCACTGCCAGGTCAATTTTACCTTCTAATTAGCTTCCACCTCTGTCAAATGCTCTTCATTGCCATCCTCACGTCCTTGTCAAAAGTATTACTTCAATTGCCTTCAACTGTTTTCCCTCCAACTACTATCACTCATCTCAATCCACATGCCATACATCAACCAGTGTGTGTGTGTGTGTGTGTCTGTGTGTGTGCGTGCATGCATGTGTTAAATGCTCAGCTGCTAACCAAAAGGTTAGCTGTTCGAATCCACCCTGCAGCTCTGCAGGAGAAAGACTTGACATTCTATTTGTAAAAGATTACAGCCACAAAAACCCTATGGGACAGTTCTTCTGTGTCACATGGGGTTGCTATGAGTCAGGATGGACTTGACAGCATCCAACAACAACTCATGGCTCTTAGGATAAAAACAAATGCCTTAAAAATGGCCTGCAAGGCCCTCATGGTGTGTTCCTTTCTCTCTCTGTAGCCTCACCTCCTGCAAAATTTCCTTTTGCTCCCTGCTTCCCAGTCATCATGACCTGTTCATTCCTCAGTGGCCACAGTCTCTTCCACCACAGGGCCTTTGCACACACACTTCACTATGCCAAGAATGCTCTTCCTTGCATCCCCTGCCCCAGTCAATCCCACTTTGTACCTAAAAAGTGCCTCATCATTCTTCTCCAGCTCAGTCCTTATATTCTCAGGAACACCTTCCCTGGACTCTCCGCCTAGGTAACATCTCCACGTGGAGAACATCAGAAACCTCTCCGTTGTGACATTTGTCACCCAAGTAATTTTACCTCTGTGAGATTTGATTAATGTTTGTCTCCTCCACTGGCATGTAAGCCCCAGGAAGGAAGGAGCCCACTTTTGTTCCCTTTGTTGTCCCTGTATCTAGCACAGTGCCAAGCACAGAGAGGCATACAACAAGAAATCTGTTCATTAAATGGAGACAGGACAGTACAGTGGTTAAGAGCATGGACTCTGGGGCCGACTGGTTCCACCACTTACTAGCTCAATCTCTTAATGACTCCTTTGTGGGGTTGCTAATTGCAAAATAGGGATAGTTATAGTACCCACCTTGTAGCGCTGTTATCAAGACTACATGAGTTCACTCAATGCAATTAGAATTCTACCTGGCAAATAGTAACGGTGAGACAAGTGTTTGTTAAATACATAAAATGAAGACTACTAATTCATTTAAATAGTTGATAAATGAGTAAGCATTCATTAAACTGACAGAAAGTTTGATTTTAAAAACAAAAAAGGAGATACAAGTGGACTGCTGTTGAAATACAGGCCAATGGTAAAATTACATCGACAAGAACAATACAACAAAGGATCTAACGAACAGAAAACAGGATTTAAATTTATTTCAACCTCCATTAGTAAGTTCGTGACTACATGTTGGGAAAACCACCACTTTCAACTGGGAATGCATCTAACATCTTAAGAGAGATGCACGCTCGAATTCTCAATATATTCAATGAATGTTTTAGGAATGTCTGAAGGTATTGCCTAGTCATATGTAGAGCTGTATCATTTCTGTCAAAAACCTGCAGAACAAGAATAAAACTCCTAATGAACTTTTTTAAAACACCCACACCCACTCCACAAATTCATCCATGAAGCCTCTGATAGACTTCTCTGTGAGTGCCCTACACAGCATGCGGCGCAAGGCAAGGATGTGCCTATCATTAAAGGACCAGGTTATAGAATATAGAAACTCCACAGATACTACATATTCATGCCAGTCACATTTTATTCCAAAACATTCTTTCAAGTAAAGGAGTGTTAAAAAAAAAAGCTAGGTTCAACATTTTATCCATTGAGTATGTATGACTTTGTCCATGTATTATTAACAATGAAAATATCCAGATACAAGTGTCTTTTTATTTAATGTATATTTTTTTCATTATAAAGGTTTTTTTTTTTTTTTTTGGTAAATCACAGGACTAAAGGTAGTTAATAATTTCAATATGTGACAGTGCCTCTGTCAGTCTGTAAGGGTTTGTTGTTGTTTGAAGAGAAAAAGAAAGAAGTAAACACAGGAGGGGCAATTGTGGTTTGAAGAAGGGATGTTCCTGACAGAAGGGAAAGAGTTGAAAACAAAAAAAGAGTTAGAACTACCCCAGCAAACTAGGAACTGGGGAAAAACAAAAACAAAAACAAAAAAAAACCAAACCCATTGCCGTTGAGTTGATCTCCACTCGTACCCACTCTATAGGACAGAGTAGAACTGTCCCATAGGGTTTACAAGGCTGTCATCTTTCCAGAAGCAGCCTGCTGCATTTTCCTCCCCCGGAGCAGCTGATGGGTTCAAACTGCCAACCTTCTGGTTAGCTGCTGAGCTCTTAACCACTGTGCCACCAGGGCTCCTTGGCAAACTAGGAAGATGCTATTAATTTGTATTTAAAGGTACTAAACCAATTGCTTCAGCTTGTTTAATTCAATTTATCACGCAATATCAAATTAAAATTGTGACTTGTTTTAGTGCAAATATACCAACAGAAGGGAGATTTATTTTTCTTCATGGAAAAGAGTCAGCTGTGGGGCCAGATTTCCACCCAGTCTCAATCACGAGCTGATTCCGATGGAGAGTAAATGCACCGTTTAGATATCTTTCCCTGGAGAGACGATGGGTCAGGGTACGGCTCAGTGTACATCCGCTGTAGGGGCACAGTGGCCAGTGTCCAAGGCTGTCGGTAGGAGATGATGCCTGACTTTCACATGTCACATCCCTCATGGTGGCAAGAAAGTCCCCGATCCATGACTGGGTCCTCCTCACCTATTTAGTTATCTGGTGCTGCTACAACAGAAATACCACAAGTGGGTGGCTTTAACAAACAGAAACTTATTTTCTCATGGTTTAGGAGTTTAAAGGTCCGAATTCAGGGCGTTGGCTCTAGGGAGGGCTTTCTCTCTCTGTTGGCTCTGGGGGAATGTCCTTGTCTCTTTTCAGCTTCTGTTCCTTGGCTCCTTAGAGATCTCCATCTATCTTCCCCCATCTCTGCTTGCTTGCTTCCTTGCTTAATCTGTTCTTTTAGACCTCAAAAGAGATTGATTTAAAACACACCCTACACTAATACTGACTCATTAACATAACAAAGAAAACCCATTCCCACATGGGATTATAACCATAGGTAGTGTTGTTGTTGTTGGTAGGTGCTGTTGAGTCGGTTCTGACTCATAGCGACCCTATAGGACAGAGTAGAACTGCCCCACAGGGTTTCTAAGAAGCGCAAACCACAATTGCCCTTCCTTTGTTTACTTCTTTCTTTTTCTCTTCAAACAACAACAAACCCTGACAGACTGACAGAGGCACTGTCACATATGGAAATTATTAACTACCTTTAGTCCTGTGATTTACCAAAAAAAAAAAAAAAAAACAAACAAACAAAACCTTTATAATGAAAAAAATCTATATTAAATAAAAAGAAACTTGTATCTGGATATTTTCATTGGTAATAATACATGGACAAAGTCATACATACTCAATGGATAAAATGTTGAACCTAGCTTTTTTTTTTAACACTTTTGGTTAGCAGCCAAGGTCTTAACCACTATGCTCCCAAGGCTCCACAACCATAGGTATAGGGGTTAGGATTTACGAAACACATTATTAGGGAACACAATTCAATCCCTAACACCACCCTACCATCCTAATCTCTCTCCCAGTCGCAGGTATGTGATTCTCCCTCACCTCCATGTTGTACCCATGCTGCGCTCTCTGCCTATAACACCCTCTGAACTGTGCTAAGTCTTTCATATTTGTCAAAGCTTGGGTGTTGCTTCCTCTAAGAAACGTCCCTCAACTGCCAGATGGGGAGGTGCCCCTCCTCTGTGCCTGGTGCCACAATCACCTGCTACCATGCTTCTCTCACCACCTACACTGTGCACCCCCTTTGGGCAGAGGATATCATTTATTCATCTCTATTTCTGGCAAGAGTGTCTGGCCTGGAGAAGATGCAGGGAATACCTGTGGAATGTTGAAAGGTGTCAACCCAATGTATAGCATTCAAAGACACAGGCAGGAGAATCCATTCTGGACTTTCAAAAATGACCCAGCACTTTCCATAGAGGAATGAGGGAGAATGAAGGCAAGAAGGTGCCTGAGATCATCCATGACCTGACCAAGGCACTTCTACCTCTGCCTATTAATATCCCTAGCAACAGAAATTATACATGATACAAATACACAACGTATCCATATGATTGACTATTTACGCATGGCTGCGGTTACCATGATCTTTGGGGACTAGGAGTAGTGGCCATGCCAAAGCCTTACCAAGAGGCTAAAGAGTCTGCGAGTACTTTATCAAGTACCTTACTTCTCCAGTACAGTTGGTTGATGTTGTTGTCTGTGAAGCAGCTCGTTCTACCCAGCACAAGTCTGCACCCTGATGAACCACACAACAAAGACAATACCCAAGAAGCCAGTGGCAGTTTTGATGAGTTGGCAGGAAAAGCCACCCAGGGGCTAAGAGCCAAACAGATATTTATATCAAGCTGAGTAGAAGATATATATCCTGAAAATAAATTTTATGTAATTTCACACATTATTTGAAAATATATAGGAAATACATTCCTTCTTTCCCCCAAATGGAAATATTCTTTTCTTTTTTTTCCTTCACACACTTGCCTTAGGATAAATTTTGAGCAGTGGATTTGTTGGCCCATGGGTACATTATTTACAAGAGATAAGGACATTTTATTTTTAACACAACAGTAATACCATTATTGGCCCTAAAATTAAACAATAATTCTTTAATACCATCTAATATCCAGCCAGTCTTCAAATTTCCCCAACTCTCTCATGAGTATCGTTTTGTAGTTGATTTGTTTTAAAAAGAATTCAAATAAGGTCTACCTGGTTTAAAAGAAAAAACAGTAGCCATCCAGTTGATTCCAACTCATGACGATCTCAAGCGTGTCAGTGTAGAACTGCGCTCCATAGGGTTTTGAATGGTTGATTTTTCAGAAGTAGACTGTCAGGACTTTCTTCCAAGGCACCGATGTGTAGACTCCAACCTTCAACCTTTTGATTATCAGCTGAGCCCATAAATCCTTTATACCACCCAGGGACTCTCTATTTGAATTATATATCTCCTAAATCCCTATTAAACTATAGAGTTCCCAATTCCTCTTTCTTTCTTGCCATTTATTTGTTAAAGAAACTGGGTCATTTGTCCTACAGAATTTACCACATTTTTTTATATGTCTAAAGCAACCCTGTGGAGTCTTCTTATTTTATTTTTTTAATTTTATTTATTTTTATTGAGGTATAATTGACATACAATATACTGCACATATTTAAAGGACATAAGTTTTGACATATATACACCTGTGAAATCAACAGCATAATCACTCCCAAAAGTTTCTTTGTGCCACTCTGAAATCCCTCACTCCTGCCCCTTGCCGCTGCTCTCCCGATCCCCAACTGCTAACCTGTTTTCTGTCACTGTAGGTTAGTTTACATTTTCTAGAATTTTTTACAAATGAAATAGAGTGTGTAGATTTTCTGGTCTGGTTTCTTTCAGTATAATTATTTTGAGATTCATCTATGTTGTTGATACGTTCATTTTTATTGCTGAGTACTATACCTTTGTACTGACAACTCAAAATTTGTTAATCTATTCATATGTTGATGGACTTTTGGATTGTTGCCTGTTTAGGGCCATCATAATTAAGGTTGCTCTGAACATTCATGCGCAAGCCTTTGTTTTCAATAGGTGTCTGTTTTTTTTTAAATCAGGTTGAGGAAGTTCGTTTCTATTTCTAGTTTCCTGAGAGGTTTTTATTCATTTATATATATTTTTTAAAATCAGGAATGGATGTTGGCTTTTAACAACTGCCTTTCTATGTATTTTTGATAACTGCCTTTTCATTGAGATGATCACACTTTTTTTTCTTTTTTAGTTTGTTACTATATTGAATTACATTGACTAACTTTGTATCTCTGGGATTAACTCCACTTTGTGATGACATGGTAACCTTTTTACGTATATGTGGATTTGATTTGTAAAAGTTTTGTTCAGGATTTTTGAATCTATGTTCATGAGGGATATTGGTATATAGTTTTCTTGTCATGTCTTTAGTTTCGATATCAGAGTAATTCTGGCCTTCTAGATGGATTTGGGAAGTATTCCGCCCTCTCGTTTACTGGAAGAGTTTATATACAACTGCTGTTACTTCTTCCTTAACTGCTTGGTAGAATTCACCAATGAAGCCATCTTTTTCTTTGTGGGAAGGTTTTTAAACCACCAATTAAATTTCTTAAACTGATACAGGGATATTCAAGTAATTTATTTCTTCTTGAGTAAGCTTTGTTAGTATGTCTTTCAAGGGATTTGTTGATTCCAATGAACCTGTCAAATTTATAGACGGAAAATTCCTCATAATATTCCTTTACTGTCCTTTTAATATTGGTTGAATCTGTAGTTATGCCATCTCCGTAATTCCTGATACTAGTAATTTGTATTTTCCCTCTTTTTTTTTCTGATTGTTTGACTAGAGGTTTATCAATTTTATTGATTTTTCTCAAAGAAACAGCTACTGGTTTCATAGATTTTCTCTAGTGTGTTATATAGATCACTGTTACGTTAATTTCTCAAGGGATAGCATCAAAGCACAGGGCAGGTTACAGAAAGTGGCGCAGTGGCTAAGTGGCCTACATGCCAACCAAAAGGTAGTAGGTTCAAACCTGCCAGCCACTCTGGGGGAGAAAGATGTGGCAGTCTACTTCCATAAAGATTATAGCTTTGGAAACCCTTTGGGGGCAGTTCTACTCTGTCCTATAGGGTGGCTATAAGTTGGAATCTACTCGACAGCAATGGATTTGGTTTTTTGGTTTGATATAGGTCATTGTTATGTTAATTTCTCAAGAGATAGCATCAAATCACAGAGCAGGTTACATAAAGTCACCAAGGACACGCCATACATCCTAAAACAGCCTCTAGTCAGACCCTAGTGTTCCTGCCTCTGGAAGCTGGCTGCACATAGATAATCTTCCAAAAGAACCCAATGCCTAAGGCAAAACACTCTCTGCTAAGCTGCTTACTAAGCTACTGGTTTGACCTGAAGGTGATTCCAGGGAATCAGTCCCTTTAAGGGTCAAAAGGACACATAAGGGCAGATGGCCTGGGTGGGTCACCCCAATTCCATGAACCTAGAAATCTGGATTCCAGGAGAATAAAAACAATTTTGTCACCCCTCCTCCTCTTTTCTCCTTCAAGGATTCCAAGTATTTAAGCTGCTTGAAATTATTCTACAACTTGCTGATATTCTTTTCTTTTTTCCCTTTCTTTATTCTTCTTTCTCAATGTTTCATTTTGGATAATTTCTGTTGTAATATCTTTAAGTTTACTCACTTTTTCTTTTGCAATGTCTAATCTGTTGTTAATCCTATCCAGTGTATTTTTCATCTTACACAGTGTAGTTTTCATCTCTAGAAGCTTGATCTGGGTCCTTTTTATATTTTCCATGTCTCTACTTAACTTTTTGAACATATGGGACATAATTATAATAACCGATTTAATGTCCTTGTCTGGTAATTCTAACATCTGTGTTAGTTCTGGTTTGGTTTCAGTTGGTTAATTTTTCTCCTCATTATGGGTATGGGTACAAGCATTTGAATTTTTTGACACAGAACACCAAAGTGCCCTTCAAGGATGTTTATCATTCATCCTATCACTACCAGTACAGAAGAATGTCTGTTTCCCTATCCTGGGAGAAATGAATTTTGTCAATATTTAATCTTTGCCAATCTCATAAACTAAAACTATTTACTCCCTGTCTTAGCTACCTAGTGCTGTTGTAACTAGAAATACCACAGTGGGTGGCTTTAAAGAACAGAAATTTATTTTCTAGACCTCAAGAGGCTAGAAGTCCCAATCTGGGGCACTGGCTCTAGGGGGAAGGCTCTCTCTCTGTTGGCTCTGGGGTAAGATCCTTGTCTCTTTCAGATTCTGTAGTCCCAACGCTCCCTGGTTCCTTGGCAATCTTCATGTGGCATCTATTGCCCACCCCCCACCCCCAACACTTTGTGCTTACTTCTGTGTCTAATACGCTCTTTCCATAATTCATAAGGGATTAGGTTTAGGACATACCCGATACTGATACAGCCTCATTAACAGGACAAAGAAATTCCTTTTCCTAAACAGGACTGCATCCACAGGTATAAGGGTTAGAAATCTAACACATACTTTAGGGGGACACAATTCAGTCCATAACACTCCCTCAACAGACGTTTACTGAGCATGACTATAAGCCCAGCAACTAATGGTGCCGATTTTGTGCCATTCAAGCAGCTGCAGTTGCTGTCCTTAGGGTACTTATAACCTTGTGGTGTTTATCATGATTTTATTTGCATTTTTGATCATTATTAGTGATGTTGAGTATCTTTTCCCAGGTATGCTGGCCATTTATATTTCTTCTTTGGCAGACTGCCTGTGTCCATTGACCAGTTTTAACTGGATTGTCTGCATTTCTTATTCCATGGTAAGAGCTATTTATCTACTAAGGATAAACACCCACTTTCACTTTTTGAATAATAAAAAAATTATGTTTTAAAGACATTTTCTTTAAAATAAACTAATGCTTATATATAATTTTTTCAAATAAATTATTTACATGTTACACAATTACTTTTTTCTAAATTAAAAGTAAATAGGAATTCATTCTGGTTTATAAACAATGCCCTTAAAGGCAGATTTTTTTTGAACAATACATAAACAAAAAATAAATATATAAATATATAATACATACATACTTTCATACGTATCTGACATCAACATATAAATGACTTCTAGTCTTTAGAAATAATCATACAGATTCCAAATGCCATTTTACTCCTTTAATGATAAAATGGAAAGTCAAGGAGATGAATCATTTCCAGATTAAATATTTCTAGCTGATTAAATATTTCTGGCAAAGCCAAGCCACCTGTATTGTAAATGCCCTATATACAAGATTGTTAATTTGTAACCACCTAAGATCTATTCTTCAAAGGAGAAAATGTCAAAATCCCCATTATCGAATCTTTTATTACCTACTACAGAGTAGATGTTGTTGTTAGTTGCCATCAAGTAGATTCTGACTCATGGCGACCCCATGTGTGCAGAGTAGAACTGCTCCATAGGGTTTTCAAGGCTGTGACCTTTTGGAAGCAGATGGCCAGGCCTGTCTTCCAAAGCTCCCCTGGATGGGTTCAAATCCACAACCTTTCAGCTAGTAGTCGAGCGCTTAACCATTTGCGCCACCCAGAGGCTCCCTACAGAGTTGCAGGAGCTCTCAAAGGCACATGCTGCCTATTAATCTGGCTGTGTAGGTAAATGTTGGGAGCACCAGACGGAATGCCCTAATTGAGGCACAGGTTCTATAAAGTACCCAGTGTCTTTTTGGCATTCATGGATAATGTGAAGTCGGAGGGTGGGGGGAACCCTGAGAGGTGCTCAGCTCTACAGCCAGGGATATGACTTGTATACATGTCACATGGCTAAGAGTGGGGCCACTCTCTGAGTATGATCGAGGAATTATATGCCACCAGTTATGTTGTGAATGAATATACCACGTAATTTTACCAATGATGATGATGACAGCAAACCCCCTTGAGGACCAACCCACCAGTTCTTTTGTAGGAGCTGGGCCCCCAGGACTCACCTGTTTGGTGTAGGTAGTCTCTGGCCACCTCGAACATACGCAGGTGCATGTTGGTGATCGGGTTGAAGGAACCACAGGCCAGAAGCACCACAGGGATTGGGCTCTTCATCTTGTCAGGCGCATCCACATCCCTTGCAGCAGCCACCCTGCCTTCATGGAGACAAAAACTCATGTCAAGGAGTTGGCACTGAGATAATTTTCTAGATTAGTGTTTCAAAACTACACACTGGCCATTATGCCTCACTTGCAAGATGAGTGAAGGAGGCAATAGTAAAGATAACAATATTTATGGAGCTATGCCAAGTGCTACACCAAAGTATATACATTCTCCAACCAAATCCTTCCAACAACCCTGAGCGGTAACTTACACGGCTCAGGGACATTTGAAGGAGCAGGGCCAGGACTAGAACCCAAGTAGTGTGACCCCAGAGCCCACATTCTGCTCTTTACTTCTGTACTCTCCCTGGGCTCTGATGGGTCACCTTAGGTTCAAGAGGAGGTTCGAAAGACCCCATAACATCATCTCTGACAGTCCAAACAGAACTCAGGAGGTCCCAGAACAAACTGGTACTTTTAAATTTTAAATAATTTCAGACTTACCAAGAAATTACAAAATTAGTACAAAGAGTTCCTGCATGCCCTTCACCCACATTATACAAATGTTAAAATTTTACCACAAATGTGTACATTATCTGTATAAATCTATAAACAATTTTTTTTCTGAAATGCATGAGAATAAGTTGTAGACATGATACCTCTTTTCCTCTAAATACTATAGTACATGTTTTCTAAGAACAAAAGTATTCTCTTACATAACTGCAGAACAATAATCAAAATCAGGAAATTAACATTGTTACAGCATTATTATCTAATATAGACATTACTCTGATTTCACCCATTGTCCTTTATCTGTTATGGGGTGCCATTGAGTTGATTTTTGACTCATAGTGAACCCATGTGATAGAGTAGAACTGCCCCGTAGGGTTTTCTTGGCTGTAATCTTTATGGAAGCAGATCACAAGGTCTTCCTCCCACGGAGCTGCTGGGTGAGTTCAAACTGCCAATCTCTTGGTTAGCAGCTAAGCACTTAACCATTGTGCCACTAGAGCTCCATGTTCTTTATCTAGGGCCCAAGAATTATGAGGATGCCCAGTCCATCCTCTCATCTCCCCACTCTGAGGCTTTCAGCACCAGTGTGAGGTTAAAGGAAAGAAAGAAATAGGCCCGGAACCAGGGCAGGCTGGCAGACACAGCTCTCCTGACTCTACAGACACTATCTCCCAGATGTGGTGGTTAAGAGCTACTGGAGTTAAGCCTCTTACTGTGTGACCTCAGACAAATCACAGCATCTCTATGTCTCAGTTTCCTCATGTGTAAGATGGGAATAATATTATTTACTCTTATAAGGTTGTAGTGAGGATAAAGGAGATAATGTATAGAAAGTGTCTGGTGTATAGTAAGCACTCAATAAATAGTCACTGTAGTTGTGGTGACGATGATGACAAGAATAAAGAAGATGCTGCTGCTGCTGACCCTGACAGGGGAGAAGAAGGACGAAGGGGTTGGCAGTGTGCCTGTGGTAGCAGCTTTTAAGATGGTTCTCAATGATCCTTGCCTCCTAGTATTCATGTCCTTCTGTAATGCCCTCCCCTTGAGTTTGGACTGGACCCAGTAACTTGCTTCTAATAAAAAGGAATACAGAAAAAGTAATGGGATATCAGTTCTGAGATTAAGTTATAAAGAGACTCTGGTTTCCCTCTTGCTCACTTCTTTTGCTCTCTTGCTCACCCACTCTCATGAAACCAACTGCCATGTTGTGAGCTGCCCTATGGAGACACCCACGTGGAAAGGAACTGACGGAGACCTTTGGCCGACAGCTAGTGAGGAATCGAGGCCCCTCAGTCAAACAACCCACAAGGAACTGAATCCCACCAACAACTGCGTGAGTGTGGAAGCCGATCCTTCCCCAGTGGAGCTTCAGATGAGACTACAGCACCAACCAACACCTTGATTGCAACCTTGTGAGAGACTCTGAGCCAGAGGACCCAGTTAAGCTGTGCCTGGATTCCTGACCTACAGAAATTGTGAGATAATGAATGTGTGCTGTTTTATGCTGCTAAGATTTGGGGTAATTTGTTACGCAGCAATAGAGCAACAGGAGGAATGCATTCACTTGTACTTGCTCCTCTTGCTATGGTAGTTCTTTGGCTGTAACTCCATAGTTCCAGGGATAGCATGGAGAGTTCTCAGCCACTTGAATCTGGGACCCTCTTTGCATATCAGGAAACTTTTAATCTGGCCCGTATCTATTTCTCCAGGTTTCTTTCTAACCACTGCCTGCCTCATACTTCATACTCCAGTAACAGTGAACTAATTATCAGTGATTTCTTTGTGAGCTCCTCATGGCTTTCTGCCTTGAAGCTTTTGCACATTCTATTTCTGTTTCTTCCAACCAGAACATCCTAAGTGTGTCCCAATATGTAAAGGCTCAGTTCAGGTGATCATCTAATTCATGAATTCGACCACTATTTATTGACTGCCTGCTAGATGCCTGTGTCAGTTGGGAATGCATTTGGCTGCAAGCCCCAGAAACTGTAAGTTAGGAATGCACTGTACTATAAGTTCCAGAAATCTATCCTCAGTGAGTTAAACAAATAGACAATTATTTGTTTTTCACATAACAAAATATCTGGAGGTCGGCAGCTTCTGACATCGGATCACTGGCTCAGCTATGACCTGCAGCTCTCTTGGCTTTCCCCTCAGGGTCATGAGATTGCTGTGGCAGCTCTAGCCATTTCGAGCATATTCAAATCAAAAAGCAGGAAGAACAAGCTATACTAGACTGGCTGCCCTTCTTAATCAAGAACCAAACCAAAAACCCGTTGCCACTGAGTCGATTCCAAATCATAGTGACCCTGTAAGACAGAGTAGAACTGCCCCATAGGGTTTTCAAGGCTGTATTCTTTACAGGAGCAGATCACCAGGTCCTTCTGTGGTGTGGCTGGTGGGTTCAAACCACTGATTTTTCAGTTAGCAGCCAAGTGCTTAACCACTGTACCACCAGGGCCCCTCAGTAGATTTTGCTTCTGTCTTATTGGCCAGAATTGGGTCACATGACCACTGCAGCTACAAAGGAGGCTGCAAAAGCAAAGTGGGAAACAAGTGAAAAGGAGTTGGGAATTGGATTAGCCAATCTGTGGTTGGGGATACAATTGTCTGGGAGCTGACAGTATAGGTGGTTACCAAGGTGGCTTTTCTGATACCTAGCTTGGGTTAGCAGATCTCTAATTTAGTTTAGTCAACCACAGACCACATTCTATTGAAAAAGCCTGCTCATGTGTCTTTCCTACTCCACTCCCTCATGCAGGCCCCTTAAAAACAGGAGTGGTGCTTTCTTCTCTGGATCCCAGCTCCAAGCACAGAGCCTGGCCCAGGGTGGGGCTTGGTGAAGACTGAAACAGGGCTGGGGAGGGCTGGAGAGTGGACTGCAATCTGGTAGTGGGAAGGTCTAGGGTATCGCCCAATGTACACAGGGAAGTTGTTCTGGCAGTACTCTGAGCTACAGCATGAAGATGAAAAGCTCTCAGCCTGGGTGGGCCTAGGTCTCTTTAAGCTTTCTTTGAGGCATCAGGAACACCCACTACTGTGTGAGAAGAAAGCTGTCTACAAGCTGCTACTAGCTTCTTCCCAGGGAGGTTAGGTACTTTAATGAGATATCATTTGTGAAGTGTTCTGAGCTATTCACAGGAGCAGCCTCATGATGAGTGTATCTGAAGAGGGTAGCTGTTTTTCACAACTCTTATGAAGTTTTTCAAAATTCTATTTCTTTTTGACAAAACATACTTTTTTTTTAAAGGGTCATTAAAACATGTAACTGCAGCATCTCAGGTAACCTGGGGTTTTTATCCATTTTTCCAAAAGTTCCCAGAAACTGTAAATTAGAATGACATTTGCTTGAACAGTAGCATCAATGAGAAAGCAGTGTGATATTGGGAAATAGAATAGATGACATTTTATAGGCACCACTCTTTCTTTTCGTCCCTTGCTGTAGGTATGCTGAGCCACCTAACCATGGTATGTCCCGTCCAAGTCACATCTCAGGTGGGAGGACAGAGTGAGTGAGCGCAGGTTCCTGGGCTCACTAATAAGTCAGTTGCCCCTGTATAGTTTGTAGACTCCAAGTTGCTTCAACTAACTAGTACCAGTCAACTAACCAGTATCAGTTGCTGTCAAGTTGACTCTGACTCATGGTGACCCTAGAAGTGTTAGAGTAGACCTGTGCTCCGTAGGGTTTTCAGTGGTTAACTTTTCAGAAGTAGATGGCTAGGCCGTTTTTTTTTTTTTTTTTTAAGGCAATTCTGGGTGGATTTGAACTTCTAAACTTTCGGTTAGCAGCCAAGTGCATTAACCCTTTGCACCACCCTAGGACTCCTGCTTCAACTAAACACCCTCCCATACCCAAACCCAGAGAAAACAATGATAGGGTTGAAATGGACCCATTTCAAGGGCCCACCAGGAGAAAAACTTTCCATCTGTACTCAAACCTGGCTCCAATCTGAGTGCAAAGCTCATCAGACACAAGGTGAGATGCATGCCATGAAGGTGACTCATCTGCCCTCATCATCTCACAATATCCAGTGAGTCAAAGCAAGTGTGGGAGACTTGATATTGGGAAAGACTTCTCATCAATAAGCATGTAATGGAGGCCCACAGAGCCAGCAATAATCGCTGCTGAAGGATTTAACAAGTTGAGAAGGCGGTGTATGGCCTTCTTGGAGTTTATCATTAAACCAGAGACAAGATTATACCTCTTGCCCCCGCCCCTCTCTAGCTTCCCACCTCCCACTTCACAGTCATCTAGACAGCATTTCATGGGGCTCCTCAAATGCAACACACTGCTCCCTGCCTCCTCACTCTGCAAATGCTGTGACAGCTACCTGAAACACCCTCTTCACCCCTGCCACACTGGCCATTTGCCTTCAAGGTTATCTCCTTGGGCCCTTTACTCGATGTCCCCTCCCCCACTGTGCTAACACTGCACCTGCTCTACACTTTCTTCTTTCATCCACCACAGAACTGTCACTGCTTTATTTCCATGTCACTCTTTCCCATGCAGACTGTGAGCTCCTACGGGTGGTTCTTACTCATCTTGTTTCCCTCAACTCCTAGCACCCATAGTAGGTATTCAGGAAGTGGTGTGGAATGAGAGAAGAAGCAACTGTCCCTGACCGAGTGTTCTCCATCTCAAATGATCACCTGTCCCTTCCAGAGATGTAATTAACTGGACCTTCCAGAAATATAAACTGACCTTTCCAGCTTCCTCCAGTTGCTGTGGAGTCAACTCTGACTCATGGTGACTACATGTGTGCCAGTGTAGACTGTGTTTCATAGAGTTTTCAATGGATGACTTTTCAGAAGTAGATCACCAGGCCTTTCTTCCGAGATGCCTATGGGTGGACTCGAACTTCCAAACTTTCAGTTAGCAGCCAAGGGCATTAGCCGTTTGCATTACCCAGGGACTCCTTCCGTCTTCCTAGAGGCACTTAAAACCCCTCCCCAAAACTGAATTCTGACCAACTCAGACTGAAATCAAACAAGACATTTCTGCCCTGTTGTACTGTCAACACCATGATCCCATCGATAGAGATATACTGGCCTCCTGCACACTGACACCAAGACCATCCCTCTGCCCTGGAGAACCAGAGGTCAACGGCTGGGGCTCTGCCAGGTCAGAGTTGAGATGCATGTCCTCAGAGACCATGCAGATTCTCCACAACAGCCAGGTCCTAATACTTCCAGCTGTCTACTCAGCAACCGTGTATTAAGCATCTGCTACTGGCCAGGCCCTCTGCTGGGTACTGGGGGTACAATGGAAGGCAAAGCAGATGTCCTCACAGACATCAATGGGAAGGACAATTAAATATGCAATAACCACCAGAGTGAGGGCTCACAGCAGGCACAGCTCACTGTGGTAGGCTGCATCATGGCACCCAGTGATGTGCACGACCTAATCCCCAAACATGGGAACATGTCACCTTACATGGCAAAAGGGACTGCAGGTGTGTTTAAATTAAGGCCCTTGAAACTGGGAGATTATCCTGGATTTTCCAGGTGGGCCCAATGTAATCACAAGGGTCCTTATAAGAGGGAGGCAGGAAGGTCAGATAGAGAAAAAAGAATTAAGGACAGAAGCAGAGGTCAGAGAGGAAAGAAGATGCCTTGCAGCTGGCTCTGAAGATTGAGGAAGGGGCAACAAACCAAGAAATGCAAGTGGCCTCTAGAAGCTGAAAAAGGCAAAGAAATGGATTCTCCCTAGGGCCTTCAGATGGAACGCAAGCCTGCTGACATCCTGATTTCAGACTTATGACCTCCAGAACTGTAAGAGAATAAATGCGTTTTTAGCCACTAAGTTTGTAGTCATTTGTTACAGCAGCACTCTGAAACTAATACACTCGCCTATTCAGGGGCAGGCTCTCAGAAGCGACCTTCAAGCTAAGGCAGGAAAAAGGAGTCGGAATTGAGTTGATAAGGAGGACCTGGAAGGGTGTGACAGGCACATGTGCAAAGTTCTAGAAACAACCACCTCCACAAAGCAGCAGCTTGCGTGTGGTCATGTGCTGGCCTGAGAGTGGCCCAAGAAGAAGCTGCATAGGGTGAAAGGGCAGCGATCATGCAGCTCCCCCTCCCCCCTGTGGAGTTTAGATTTTACCCTACGGGCAATGAGGAGCCTCTGAAGGATTTTAAACAGGAGCGTGACTCACTGTGATTTACGTTCCAGGAAGAGCCATCCAGTGCTCTGAGATGAGGGAGTGGTGCATCAGGAAGCCCCAGGACGCTTGCTTGGCAGGGGAAACTGCCGCCAGGGTCCTCGGGCTGGCGAAGGTCAGGCCAGCCCCAGCTCTCTGGAGGATGGCCTTCCCTGCACCCACATCTCACCTTGCTGGCCAGATCATGTGATGCTTTCCAAAGCCCACATGTACTAAATTCTTACAAAGCGTGCACCCCCATTTGTCACAGGCTGTGGCAGAGACAGAGAAGCAAAAGGCGAGCGGGAAGCTTAAGTGCCGTCACTACAGATGTAATGTGCTAATGCACATCGCTTAAAAGGTAGTCCATTTACCTTTCCCTGCGGGAGCGCTTCACACAGGACCCAGGCCCGACAAAGTGGCCAAAACCATCCCTGTTTATTACAGACATAAAGCGGATGACTTCAGGCAGAATGGAAAGAGATTCCACATACATCTTTCATTACACAGACCTCCTGACCAGACTCCTCATCTTAAAGAAAACGAGACACAGTGTGTATTTGTGGGGTTGACGACCACATTTTTCCAGACCCAGGGAAGTCATTTCCATCTGGGCAACTCCGTCAACTTCTCCAGGGCAGTCAACCTTCATCCGAACTTCGGGTACTTTTTCAACTTTTTTGGATTCACCTGCTGTTACTATGGGCACACAGTGCCGCTAAGAAGAAAAGTAGAGCGAGCCTTCTTTGTCAGCGTGAGGATCTTCACCACTCACTCTTTGGAGGAAACAAAAATGCCAGTTAAGTACTCGCTTTAATTACACGACTCCCAGGAAAACAGGCAGCCCATCTCTTTAGTTTTGAGAACTTTCAAAGATTTGAAGAAGCAAACGGAATGCAAAGAGGACTCTTGCAACACCACACTCACGAGTTTGGGACTAATTTCAACCACTGGAAAAAGTTACAACTGAGTACCTAATAAGGAGCTCTGGTGGCGCTGTAGTTAAAGCGATCAATTGCTAACTGAAAGGTCGGCAGTTCGAAACCACCAGTGGCTCTGTGGGAGAAATATGTGGCAGTCTGCTTCTGTAGAGATTTACAGACTGGAAACCCTATGAGGTCGCTATGAATTGGAGACTCTATGACTGTGAGTTTTGGTTTTGGAGTGCTACAAACTTTAAACACACTGATGCTAATTCTTTCAACACACCTGGAAGGGAAGTGTTTGTGCTTGCATTCTGGTGAAGAGAATAAGCAATTTCTCTAAGCCTCAGTGAGCCACATGGAAAATGGCGATAATTACACACACTTCCTCAGGATGTCAGAGGTAGGAGGGTTATCAGAGTCGCCCAGGTAGCACAGTGCCTGGTCCATAAGCAGTTCTCCAGAAATATTAGCTCTTTTTTCTTATCTTCAAAACATAATTTGCCACCCCTGGTACCTGCTTCTAACTGCCTATTCCCTTGGTCTGAAAAAGAACCCACCGTTTTTCTAGTCACCCATGATTAAAACCTGCCAGCCCTCAGGAACACCTTTAGCATCCTCCTGCCCATTAGTCAGCTTGCTCTGACCAGCGTGGCCTGGGGCGATGTGACCACCAAAGGGTGCTCCTGAGGAAGGCTGATTCCACATGCCACTGCCAAGTTTTCCATCCAGCTCCAGTAACTACGAGCCAGGATCCACTCAATGGCAATGGGTTTATTTATTATTTTTTTGTCGTTTATACATCACTTGTCTCTGGAATTGAGTAAGAGTCAATACCAAGAGACAGAGGAACAGGTAGTCTACTGTTGTTATTATGTAGAAATAACATCTTCTGATGATGAATTATTAAGTTTTAGAATCGGTATTGTGCAAATCACAGCCAACTTGACAACTTGGAACAACAACGGTAGAAGAGGGGGTAGAAGGTGACAATGAGTGCCTGGGAAATGCAAATTAGTAGTTAATTAAAAACACAACCTATAGGGTCGCTATGAGTTGGAATCAACTTGATAGCAACGGGTTTGATTTTTTGGTTACCAAGTATTGTGCTAGAGACCTGTAGATATAGGGATAAATAATATCTGGTCCCTGTCCTCAAGAAGTTTATAGTCTAGCAGGATGAACAAACATCAAGGACCCAAGGTAGCACAAATCTGCTGGTGATCTCCCAATATCCATTGTCCCTTCCTCTTTAGTAACAGAATCCCTGTCTTTAGCTGGGTATATTGTTACCTTTCCCCATCTCCTTGGCAACTAGGTGAGGCCATGCAACTAAGGTCTGGCCAATGTGCTATGAATGGAAGTGTTATGTGATACTTCCAGGAACTCTCTTTAAAAGGAAAGGTATGCATTTCTTCTCTTCTCCTGTCCTGCTGCCTGGAATGTGATGGCTGAAGCATGGCAGCTATAATGGGCCCTGTGGACTAGGGCCAATCTCAAGTTTGACATAGAATAAGCCAAGACAAAACCGGGACCCTGATGACTTTGTGAAGCTGCCACACCAGCTGTGGGCTGCCCACCTCCAGGTTTCTTTGACCCAAGAGAGAAATAATCTTCCAAGCCACCACTGTTCCCTATTTTTCTGTTATAGGTAGCTAAACATAATTCTAACTGATATACTAATACCTAATGAATGTTTATGGAATAGGAGCCCTGGTGGGAGCTACAACTGCTAACCAGAAGGTAAGCAGTTTGACTCCACCAGCCGCTCCTTAGAAATCTTATGTGGCAGTTCTACTCTGTCCTATAGGGTCGCTATGAGTCGGAATCAACCTGATGACAATAGGTTTGATTTTTTTTTAATCAATGTTTATTGAATTCATATATAATGAACGAAGTATGTAAACTTTTAGAAGTTTCTATTGCCCCAGTTAAACCTATTCTATATGCAGAAACTCAACTGGATATTGTTTGAAAGGGAAAATACACGTAAGAAAATTTTTTTACCATAACTTAATTTTTTAATGAATTTTTCATAGGGGGGGAAACCCTTAGTCGGGACTCTAGAAGGCTGAAACCTGCAGCAAATCTGCTTTCCTGTAGATCACAAAAGCCAGACGCTGCCCTATCTCCTTCCCCAAAACACAGATTCATTATGGTGTGGCTTCGCACCCTGCTTTGAGTGGGCATTTGCCATATGGCTTTGCAATTTAATGGTTTTCTGATACTTGACAAAAATGAAGCACAATCATTTTGCAAGGAGTTTGCAGTCCTAGATGGGCCTTTTCCAAATAACAGCTGTGCCTCAAAATTGAGTTACTCAATTTGCAATTTGTGGACACAATACTCAAACATTTATAAGTGAGTAAAACCTCGTATCACTTGGGCTATTTCCAGGCTTCAGAGTTTATTAAGTTTTTAGCAATGTTATGAGTGTGCAGCTGTCAACAAGCTCAGGCCAACATCTCTGAACCGCCAGACCCTGCAGGCAGCAACGATGTCCTACTTATCAGCGGGCCATGTGGAGTCGACCACAAACCAGTGGGAGAGAAAGAACACAAAAGAAAGAGAGAGAGAGAGAGAGAGAGAAATAAGCCTCACCCAGAGCCCACAACTAACTCCCTCTGCCTTTCTCCTCCCCCCCTTCCATTTGTGTAGATGATACTCAAATCTACAGCTCTATTTCTGATCTCACTTACGGGCCCCTAAAGGTCTGGTGGGATGCCCACCTGGCACTAGCTTGGTAACAAGCCAAAGAGAGTTAGATTTAAAGCTGATACCACTTCTTAACAGATTTGGGGCCATTCTGCATATACTGATACATCCTGAGTGAGTGTATCAGTCAGGAAAGGCCAGGTGAGCTGCATTAACAAACAACCCCAAAATCTTAGTGGCTTAAAACAATAAAGGTTTATCTCTTGTTCTTACTACATGTCTAACTCATGTTGCCTGGGGGCTCTGTTCTGTGTCATCTTTCTCCTTGATCCAGAACCCAAGCAGATGGAGCAGCTACTATCTGGAATATTGTCAGTCATCAGAGCAGAGAAAAAGAGCGTTCTGGAGGGTCCCTTACCAACAATTATATGCTTGGCCTTAAAATGGCACATATCACTGCCATATGACCTCAACAAACAAACCAAAGCGAGTTAGAAAGTAAAATCCTACTTTGTGTCCTGAAGGTAGAGAGCCAGAAATATTTGGTGAAGAGCCCTGTGCCTACCACAGTGAGTTAATCAACTTCTCTGAGCCTCAGTGACTCATATGGAAGATGGAGCTAATGACACATACCTCCCAGGGCTGTCATGGGGGTTATCAGAGGTGATTCATGTATAGCACCTAGGATAGTGCCTGGCCCATAGAAGGTTCTCCAGAAATATTAGCACCTTTATTTTCCTTTCATTATGTACAGAACATAATGAACCATCTCCTACATCTGCTTCCAGCTACCTGTTCCCCTTGTCTAAAAAAGCTAGTCATCCATGATTAAAACCTGCCAGTCAGCTATGACATATTCTTCATCATTTACCATGACCCCTAGTACAGCTAGCCAAGTATGGTCAATATTCCCTAATAAGGTCTATACTTTCCATCACTACTGAGGCCCATCCTAGTATAGGACTTCATTACCTTGTATGAGTTAAGATTCTTCTGACTGTAAACAAGAGAAGCAAACTCTGATTATCTTGGTCCCTCTCCTCATTAAAGGTAATGCAGGGAAGGGGCATGAATTACTAGAAGGCTACTAGGACATCTCACAGAATAAAGAAAGAGCTGAACACGAGATCTCAGGTGGGCAAAGGGCCGGTCTCAGCATACAAGGTCCCATGTTACAGATATGGTCACTGGAGCCCACACCAGTGCACAATGCTGTTCTCAGAGAGGGGCAATTGACGTGAGCTGATCAGTCTTCCCTTTCCCCCAGGTCCCACGCTTGTAAAGGTGAGAGAAACTCTGGAATCTCCTCCCCACTCCAATCTGGCCCCAATCCAATCTATTCTCAATACGTTGAGCAGGTTATCCAGTCCTGAAGCTTGGATTCAATCACTCAAACCAACATGATAATACTGAGGGTCTACCAAGCACTAACTGTCATACTAGGCATAGAGTTCCCAGGATGAATAAAAATCCAGCCTCTTATGTCAACCCACTAATAAAGGCATCAGTAATTTGTTCTCCACTGGCATTTACTTGCTAGGCCATGTCCTACATCTACCATCAGGATGCTGGGGATTTGGGTCTCACTCTACTTCTTCTTGTCTCCCAACCACCCTCTGTTCCTGCAGGTGCTCTGTTTCCTCACTAAGCTAGAGCCACTTACCATTTTCTGATGTGTTTTCTGTGTATTCCTGCTTCTTGGGCCTCTGCTTATACTGTTTCCTAGTGCTAGAATCCACCACTCGTCTGTCAGTTTGTCATAATGTGGTGGTTTGCATGTTGCTGTGATGCTGGAAGGTATGCCACTGGTATTTCAAATGTCAGCAGGGTCATCTGTGGTGGGCAGGTTTCAGTAGAGCTTCCTGACTAAGAAGGCTAAGAAGGAAGGTCTTGAACTGAGGATGCCTGTGCTCACACTTGGGGGATCTCTAGGGTGGAAAAAGCTGGCAAATACAAGGTCTCTGACCTTCAACGAGCCCTTCAGCTATCTGTAAGATGAGGTTAACCACAATGCTCATCCCACGGGGGTGTCGGGCAGATTAACTAAATGAGAACTATGTCTCCTACACCTCCTATATCCCTTTAAGCAGTCAGGGAATAGGATTCGTATGTGCCAACCCTCCGTCAACCTACCACTGTCCATGACCTGTTCCTGCAAGAGCAGGCCAAGTAAAGCCAATACTTTGTCTACAGCTGTCCAGCCCCACAAAGCACAGAATTAGGAATTTAACAGGGCCACTGTTCCCACCTACTCAGTCCTGGGCTGGGGCAGTCTGGGAAGCCTGAGATATGTGCCAGCACATCATACACATTTCAGCTGACCCTGTATCCAGCTCCCTCCCATAAAAGCAGGACTTGCTGACTCTTTACTATGTATGAATTCAAACACTAGCAAAGACGTTAATTTACTTCTACAATTTCCAAAGAACTAGAGTCTTTATCTGGAATACCTCGGTCACTGGGCAAGGCCAATGTAACACATGGTAATCTGAGTGTGCATGCCACAAGCACGGGACATGGATTCCCAGAGGTCCAGGCAAGGAGGGACCTGGCTTCCAGGGGCAGACATCAGACATGTCCCAGGGCCTCAGGGTCAATGAGCAGAGCTAGAATCCAGGCAGGCCAGAAGAACTAAAGGGCATTCCAAGCCCAGAGGTTGGAGTAAAGCTAGCGGCAGACATCTAGGGGGATCAGTTCCAAAATTAGGACAGTGCAGCTTCACCTCACAGGCATGTAACTCATGACTTCACCTGTATGTGGTGGCCTCACTAAACCAGTAACATAACAGTTTATATAAAATAAAATGTAGGCCATCATGAAATGATTTAAACTCACTGTCTGCCACAAGCAGATGTTCCAGAGGGAGTGTGATGTGGCAGAGGAGAATCTGCTGGTCCTTCCTGAGGCACAGCGTTCCCGATTTCTCCTTGCTAACAGGCCCTGATTTTGCTTAGCTTCTGTGCAAGGGACACTGATCCAGATAGGAATGACGTCACCACACCCACCATGGCAATCCCATGCCCTCTGCCAGTGACTGGTCTTGGTGTGGGCATGTGACCCAATTCTGGCCAATCAGATGTAAGAGGAAGTTCCTGGAGGCCTCTGGGAAAGATTTTCCTACCTGATGAAAGCGTGATGATGAAAAGATCTCCTTCTGCCCCTTCCCTCCCTTCCTTTCCTGGACACTGTGGTATAGGGATGTGATGCTTGGAGCTGCTACAATCCTCCTATGACCACCAAGGAAAGGCCCAGAAAACTGCAGAGACAGCAGACCATCCAGAGACTTGGTTTCATTAAGTCACTGCATTAACCTGAACTACTGCTCCCCAGGCTTATTATTACGTGAGCTGCTAAAATATCTTTATTGCTTAAGCGAGGACTGGTCAGGTACTCAGTAACTTGTGGCCCAAAGCACCTAGACAGATACACCTCAGCAGACCTCAGTTCTTGTATTCCCCTCAGTGTGTGCCCCTCTGTGAGCCCAGTGTGATGCCAGTGTTTAAAGAGGCAGGTAGGTACTTTCCGCAGAACACAGCCCTAAAATCCAGGCAGCTGCTTCATCTGGGTTACAGCTAAAGAGACCTGTGCCTGTGCTTGAGGAAAGCCCACTGTGTGGAACCTGGCAAGCGATGGTATGTTAAACCCTAAAGTGGTACTGCACTGGGAATTTTCCAGGGCTGTTTTCAACAAACAATATTTTTGGTTCACACTGTGACTTTAGAACCTGACGTCAGAGGAAGATCCCAAGCCTCCTAACAGACCCTGCTCAATGGCATTCGCTGTCCCCATGGGCACCACAGGGACCTTTCTGAGTGCAGCTGTGTATCTTGTAGGACCGTCTTCACATCCTCATGGCTCCCGAGCAGTACTGCCTTCAGTGCAGCCCCCTCAATCCATTCTCCACAGGCGGGGAGAGCCCTGCCTTTCCCACTTAGGTCTGGCTGCTTATAGCTCAACTCAGTCTGGTGTCTCAAGGAACCCTGAGCACATCCCACACTGTCACCTCTGTGCTTTGCTCCTGCTGAGTCCTCTGCTTAGAATGCCTTTTCTATCCATTTCTAGCTATTAAACTTTGTTCCACCAACACATAACAGGATGTCCATAAAGGGTCTCCTTCGTGAAGCCTCTGATGCCAAGCTTTGATTCTACTGCCTTGCTTGTGAATCTCTCCGTTGAGTCCTTAATTTCTGTCCTGTCAGGATTGTTTTGAGACCTAACTAGTTGTGTAAAGAGAGGCAGGTAGATACTTTCTGGAGAACATCACAAGGAATCACAGAGAAACAGAACCAGGGCCTTGACTGAAGCTGGCCCTACCTGGCGTCTTTCAATTATGTGAACCAATAAATCTCCTTTTTATCATGTAAGTCAATTGGAGCTAGCGTCCTATTCTTGCTACCAAATTCAACCTAATTGATAATTCTTGCTGTTGCTAACTGTTGTGTAGACCCCTGACTCATGGCAACCCTACACACAACAAAACAAAATGCTGCCTGGCCCCACGACATCCCCATGATTGGTTGCGAATCAGATCGTTGTGATCCATTGGGTTTTCATTGACTGATTTTTGGAAGCAGATTTCCAGGCTTTTCTTCCTAGTCCATCTTAGTTTGGAAGCTTTGATAAAACCTATTTAGTAACATAGCAACATACAGGCCTCCACTTACAGACAGGTAGCGGCTGCATATGAGGTGTATTGCCTGGGAATCAAACCCAGGTCTCCCGTATGGAAGGTAAGAATTCTATCACTGAATCACCACCGTTCCCCAACTGATAATACATTTGCTCTGATATACCAGAACACTAAGAATAAAGAAAAGGCCCTAAAGATTTCCAGAAGATAAGAAAAAGAAAGTTCAAAGACAAAGGAATGAAAATAAGACTGGCATCTGGCCTCTCATTTGCAACATTATATGTAAAAGTCGACAGAACAATGCTCACATCTGAGAGAACATAATTTTGAATTACATATCTGGCTAGACTATCAATGAAGTATGAGGGCAGAAGAAACACATTTTTAGATAAGAAAGGGCTCAAAGTTTACCTCTCAGGTGCTCTTCCTAAGACAGTTCTTTGAGGATGTAGTCCAGCAAAACAAGGAAAGATTTTTTTAAGATGGCACATTGCCGCTCTTAACAAAACTGGGTTCGTTTTAATGAGGAAGAATGGGAGAGTAGATATTGGGAAGACAACTCACTGTCTCTGACTCAAGTGATATTACTTAAAGTCAAAATGTAACCAATAAAAGAAAAAAAAAATAAAACCATCAAAAATCAGAGGAAAGAGTGTAGGTGAGGGAAAGTAGGAGTTAAATCTTAATGTTTCATAATAGGACTCAATGAATATCTTATCAGCGTACAATTTAGAGTTATACATTTAACCCCCAAGGAAGGCTACAGGAACTCAGCCTTCGGGAAGCAGGCAAGAGGGCGGGAATAGGGTTGTAAGTTTTCATTAAAAGCCCCTCTGTATTATTTGTTTTTTTAAAAAAACGTGTGCATGAATTATTTTGATTAGAAAAGAAAACAGTGTTTAGTGTCTTATTTTGGGGAGCAAAGCATCACTCTATGTCCCTTACCCTTGGCAACTGGTTCTGTGGTGGGCATTTGGGTATGTTTTTTAACTTTCCTCACTGGCTTAGAAAGTGACAGAAACCAGCCATATTCAGCGCTTTCTTTATTTCACTTGTTTCAATTGATTTATTACCTTTTAAACTCTGGCCACTCACTTTCAAGATTCTTTATCTGGCAGACGCTTTACCTCTTCTCTGTTTCTGGTGGGGTACGCCCACCTGTGCCCAGTCCTCTCTCTGAATGAGGCAGCTGGCATCTACCCACCCTCGTTCCCCCGGGGCAACTCTCGTCTGCTGTGGACCTCTCCGCGGGGAAGCATGTTTGTACCTGCCTGCTCCGCGCTCTGAAATCACTGTTCCAATGTCTCTGTAATATATTAACAGGCGGTGGCCGAAGGGAGTTCTGCTGAAATAGGCAGTAGTTTGGGCCGTTTTGGACTAAATCCTAGAATGCACATGATGATGCTGAGTGATACAGTTTAATGTATGAGCATGCAGGTCTACTGTGAAATTGGGAAACCGAAGTATAAGATATTAGCATTCACATGGCAAGGGTAGGGCCAAGTTCAAAACTGTAATAGGCTTTTCACAGGGAGGACTGGGGAGTTTGCAGGAGCAGACACACTTTGTCAGTTAAATGCGTGATCACGAACCTCATCCTCGTATCTCAATGCCGCCAATTGCCTGAGAGATTGGCACTCCTCCTGGCCTTACGCCCGTAATATTGCCCAACACCCGCTATTGTTCTCAACAACAGTACAACACTGTATGCACATCTTCTGGATAGATTTAAAAAAATGAGTTTCATGGTTTGGGTGTGGTTTGATCCACAGGGAGGAAGGAGAACAGACCACGTCTCAACTTCCGTCTAGCTTGGGCACACAAACTACTATACATGGAAACATTTCTAAGTTAAAAAGGGAAGGCAGGTTTTTAACTTACCTCGTAGCCGTTGTATGTGCGGTTCATGCTAAGTAGTCTCTGGTTTGAGGGGCTTGTCAGAGATTTTCTGTCTGACCTCGACTCTACCACTTCACCTTCCTAGCTGATTTATCAATGCACAGAGTAAAATACACTTATTTCTGTTTTCCTTATGAATGAAAATACATTCTTTCAAGAGTTTAAAGGAAATATCAAGCATGCCCCAGCAGTAAGGTAAAATACATTGGAAAAGAGGTTGGAAAAGTCCATTGTAGTAGGCTGAATAATGTCCTCCAAAGATACCAGGTCCTAATTCCTGGAACCTGTAAATGTTACTTTATTTAGATATGGGGTCTTTGCAGGAGCCCTGGTGGTGCAGTGGTTAAAGCACTCAGCTGCTAACTGAAAGACTGGCAGTTCTAACCTATCAGCCTCTCTGCGGGAGAAAGATGTGGCAGTCTGCTTCCGCAAATATTTATAGTCTTGGAAACCCTATGGGGCAGTTCTGCTCTGTCCTATACGGTTGCTTTGAGTCGGACTTGTCTCGACAGCAGTGGGTTTGGTTTTTTTGGTTTTAGGGTCTTCGCTGATGGGATTAAATTAAGGATTTTGAAATGAAGAGATTATTGTGGATTATTCAGGTGGGCCCTGAATGCAATCACGTACATCTTTATAAGAGGGAGGCAGAGGGAGAGTTGACACACACAGAGGAGAAGGTCATGTGAAGACAGAGAAGAGGGATATTTGACTATGTTGGCCTTGAAGACTACAGTGATGCAGTCACAAGCCAAGGAATGCTGGCAGCCACCAGAAGCCAGAAAGGGCAAGGAATGGGTTCTCCTCTAGGACCTCCAAAAGGAGAGTGACCCTGCCAACATCTTGATTTTGGCCCAGTGATACTGATTTTGGACTTCTGGCCTACTGAACCGTGAGATAATAAATTTCTGTTGTTTTAAGCTGCCATGTTTTTGGTAATTTATTATAGCAGCCATAGGAAACTAATATACCCACAGAGGTACTGGGGGGAAGGGTTTCAGTTTGCACAAAGGTCATTCCAAATACTCTACGATTCTTTTCATGGTATCTGGTGGAATTCAACTTCATGTATCCAGCAGGTGGGATGTGAGAGGGTTAAGAACTCGGCAGTCAGGTCCATGAGGTTCAGGTTAAGAAAAGCTGACAGCCACACTCCCAGGGGTCCTCGGGGACAGCTCTAGGAAAGGAACCTGACTTTATAATTTGTCCCCTCATGAATTTACAACTTATTATTGTGTAAAGGGGGCTGAGTACATAAAGAAAAACCTGTCTAGTTCTAAAGCAAACTTCTGAACAGATGAGTATGAAATGGGGACCAAGGATTTAAGAAACGACCTATAAATTCACTGCAGAGCTCAGAGAGGGGTGTGTGAGTATGTGTGTGTGTCGGGGGAACACACGTCCAAATAAATGCAGTGGAATTATTAATAAGCATGCCCAGGTGTCTGCAAGCATATGCTACAAGGCTGTTCTCTGAAGGTTTACATATAATATTGAAAAATTAGAGACGTAAAAGTCTACCAACAGGGAAATAGTTAAATTCCACGGAGTACTATGCAGCTGTTAAAAAAAAATGTATATCTATGTATACTGGCATGGGAGGTTATTAAAGAGTAAATGTTGGGTAAAAATAAGCAAGTTTCAGACAGTATTATAGTATTCTTTCATTTTGGTTAAACAAAGCTATGTATGTTGTTGTAATAACAGAAACACTATATGATACATGCGTACCTACATATGTTTATAAATTCATTGAATGGGTACTCATCCAATCGTAAGTAGTTACCTCTAAGGAAAAGAGTAGGGTTGTTGGGGGAATAAGAGGAGGAGGAAAGACAGACTTCGACTTTTTACTTTAAACGAATGCACTTTTTTTCCTTAGCACGTACCCTTTTTGTAGTTTTAAAACACTAGATGAAAATGCAATAAAAATATGCTATAAGAATTGTGTCTAGTACAGTGTCTGATAATCAGTGGAGGCCCTCAGACAGTGTGTGCTGAACACAGGGCTGTGAAGCAGATGGTCTTTAGAGACTGGCTGTGGCTTCTAGAGTCTTCCTATAACCCAGCTAAACCCGCAGGCTTAGAGGCAATAAAATCTTGGATTTTACACCAAGCTCCCTGGTGGTGCTGCCATATTTTTATTTCAAAACAAAAATGGGCACAGTCAGTAGATTAAGGTTCCACGCAAGTGTGTCTTCTGCCCCTCCCAGAGGTGTGGGCAAAGTCACTATTCACTGACTCAGCAGTTTCCCGTCAAAGCCGAGGGGAATCTGCCTTTCAAACACTTCCTCTTGTGAAGTTCTATATTAGGATGCTTCTGAAGATTGTTTCCACGCTGGAAGCGCGGTTTTCTTGGTGTACTGCAGCAGGCAGCAGCCCTCCCTCCCTGGTGGGCATCTCCCCAACACAAGGGGGGCTGTGTGCAAGGGCCAGCCACTCAGGAAGTGTCTGCTCACCTGCCAGTGCCACACAGTCTCTGAAGAGGACACTCCTAGCCTCAGTCCAGGAGTCCCTGGGTGGTGCAAATGGTTAACGTGTTCAGCCCAGCTTGTTAACCGAAAGGTTGGAGGTTCGAGTCCACTCAGAGGCACCTTGAAAGAAAGGCCTGACAATCTACTTCTGAAAAATCAGCCACTGCAAACCCTACTGAGAACAGTTCTACTCTGACACACACGGGGTCACCACGAGTCAGAATCTACTCCGTGGCAAAAGGTTGCCAGTTAACCTCACTCCTCAGAGTACACCCCAGCCACGCTCCACCTCGTGCCAAGGGAGAGCTCACAGATCAAAAAGTCCCCCCAGTTACTTGCCCACTTGAAACGCTGTTTTGGATTAATGCACAGTCAGGCTGATCAATTGTGCACCAAAAAGGCGTTAATACAGCTAGGGGCAATGAGCACTGGCCTCCCAACGTTCAATGCAGGGCTCTGAAAGACGGATGGAAGTGCGTTTCAGGACCCCAAAACGCAGGGCTCTGAAAGACAGATGGAAGTGTGTCCCAGGACCCTAAAATGCAGGGCTCTGAAAGACAGGTGGAAGTGTGTCTCAGGACCCCAAAACAACGTTGAAATTTCCAGACAACAGAAACTACCAGTGTAATTCCCTTTGGGGTAAACAAAAGCGAGGGCATGGGTTGCTTCCGTCTCAAACACATGCTACATGAGCACTAAAAACCAAACCTGCTGCTGTCGAGTCGATTCCAACTCATAGGAACCCTATAGGACAGCTTCATAGTGTTCCCAAGGAGCAGCTGGTGGATTCGAACTTCTGACCTTTTGGATTGCAGTCATAGCTCTTAACCACTGCACCACATAAGCACAGTGCCTTAAAATCCGCAGGTCTCTACAAATGCAACTGAAGTGATAGCTCTTGATGAAATGACCGCTTTTTGCTGGAAACAAGGAACCAATGCCCTCTCTCCCTCATATAGTATAAAGTATTTATTTTTCGAGATATGTTTCTTTAAGGTTTGCTGCAAATTTTAAAAAGTCACGATTAAAAAGTCATGATTCCTTATTACAAATTTCCGGAAAGGCTTGTATCTCCTGTATATTAAAAAAATTGTCATAAAAACAGTCAAGCTTGGGAATACTCTATCTTGAAGGCTTCTGTCTGATCAATATATTTAACCCTGTTGGTTTTGTACTTTTGTTTGTAGAATGGTAACCTCTGGCCCAAACACCATTTCACAGTTGAGGAAACTGAGGACCAGAGAGGGGAAGTGGCTTATCCACGGTCACATGTTAAGTGCATACAGACTAGAGCCAGAGCTTGGGGCTCCAACCCCTAGCCCAGAGCTGAGATTTCTATCACATGACGACACTACCTCATAAACCAATATAACCACACCTCTTTGGTTATATTGTTGCTGTTGTCATTGTGTACCACTGAGTTGATTCCGACTCAGAGATCCCATGTGACAGAGCAGAACTGCCCCCTAGGGTTTTCTGGCTGTAATCTTTACAGGGGCAGATTGCCAGGTCTTTCTCGCACAGAGCCAGAGGGTGGGTTCAAACCCCCAACCTCTCGATTGGCAGCCAAGCACGCCACCAGGGCTCCTTCTTTGGTTATGGAGATTTAAACATTTTATCTAAGGAATGTATGGTGACATATAGCTCTCATCGCCAGGCCTAATGAGACCAGCACTCTGGGACACACACAAAAGATGCAGAAGATGCCTTTTGTGAAGGTAATAATTTCAGAGAAATGTAAGGCTGAAAAGGACCTGGAGCGATTCTCTACTCCATTTCCCCTCCTTGAGGCAGAAGTTGCTGACATCTTTCCAAGAGAGAATTATCTATCCTATTTCTAAAGCCCTTCAGGGAAGATTTCGTTAACTTCACTTACAAAAAGGAATATCTGATCTCCCCTCAACAGCAGGATCCAAGAAATAACTGTAGAAAACCACCTCATCCCAATAACTTAGAAGTGATTTAAAAACCCCTTCTAGTTCAGTTCAACATGGACATTTCCACTGTAAAAAGAAAACATTTTGGAAAATAAGAAGCGCATGGAGTTGTCATGAACCTTGACTATGATTTTTGTAAGAATGTGTAAGAATCTAAGAGACCCCCTCAAACCAAAAACCAGACTGGTTGATTCTGACTCATAGTGACCCTATAGGATAGAGCAGAACTGCCCCAGAGAGTTTCCAAGGAGCGCCTGGAGGATTTGAACTGCCGACTTTTGGTTAGCAGCTGTAGCTCTTAACCACTATGCCACCAGAGTTTCTGAGACTCACTCAGGCCTAATTATATGAAGAACTTTGACTGAAAGTATAATATATCAAGTCTTGCAGCATAAAACATTTGTAACATGAAAACTCCCGAGTTAAAAACTTCATAAGGGCCCCCACTGTATGATTCTCATTTCTCAAGTTCATACGAGTCCGTTTTTTGCAAAGTAGTTTCTGCATTAGGCCTTAGCTCAAGAAACTACATTTCTAAGTAATCTGAAGGAAAAAGAAAATAAAAACAAAATAGATTAAAAATTCCACTAATGATTCCACAAATGTTCATGCCAAATGATTCAAAAGTCACAGGTTACTCTGGGAGGAAGGAAGTCTGCCTAACATGCGTGATATTGAGAGAGGGAAAGCCAATAACATGTGGCATCTTATCCAGAGAAGATGGTGTCGCTGACCCACAGCCAATGGGCTGCAGGCTTTGAACTGCTTTTCCATCAGAAATGATGAGATTCCAGGCTTCCTGAAAATCAAAGGGTGCATCTCAAAGGCAGCTGCTGGAATTAAGGTGACCCAAGTCTGTGGGCACAGCCCAGGCAGTCTGTGTGGGGAGCTGGCAGTCTAAGGGTAGAGGAAACTTCCAGAGTCCTGGTCTTGGGGTCCTGGGCGCTGGGCAGTGGAGCAAAATAGTCTTCCTTAATGCCCACCCCCTACCCTTATCCTCCTACTACCTCATCAAGGCTTCTCAGAAGCAGGTACAGCTCAGCACTCCTGTTCTGCGGCAGATTACCCAACGAGCAAGGTAAGCACGTACTTAGGGCATCAACAAAACAGGGGTACCAGCTGTCCAAAGCAAAGACTCATAGATGCCGAGCAGACAGGAAGTTCAAAGGAAAAGCGAGTGCCACAGGGGACGGAAACTGGCAGGGCACTAAATGAAACTGATACTAGCTCCAGTCCATGAGAATGGGCTGGCCAGAAATAAAATTCACAAAAGGTCACGAGGGTGCCCACACGCAAGGTTGTTTAACCTATGAGGACCCTACCACTTTACACTGATTGTTGAAACAACTAAGTTCAGTGACGAATTTTCTTTGTTGTAGAATATGTAGAATATTCTTTTTGTAGAAAATGTGCTATATAGTAAGAATCTTAGTATCCCGCCTCCACTAAAAATTTTATAATCCAGTTCATCTCATTTCGCGAAAATGGCATACACTGCTTTCGCATTCAATCGCTGATATTATAATTGCATTTAGAAAGAAGCTACATCATGGATAGCTAACACACACACACATATCTATAAATGTATGTGGTGGTGCAGTGGTTAAGAGCTACAGCTGCTAAGCAAAAGGTCGGCAGTTTGAATCCCCCAGCCACTCTTTGGAAACTCTATGGGGTAGTTCTACTCTGTCCTATAGGGTCGCTATGAGTCGGAATCAACCTGATGGCAACAAGTATATATAATTCACATATCCCATTCAAATTCATGAGTAAGCATAGGAGGGGGCTAACAGACCATCAGTGTTTAGGGCCCTCACATTCCTTAATCCGGCCCTGCTCCTGTTCCAGCCATCTCTCTCTTCTCTGATGTTCCAAAGCCAGTGTTTCTCTGCATGCTCCCCACCCTCAATCACGAGTAGGTGTCCAGGACTCCCCCATCCACTGACTGACTGTCTGGGGACCCAGCCCTCCTCTGTCACAGAACAGTGTATCAGGTGTCTGCTCCTTCATCTGTGTCCAGTTCTCACTGTTGCACCCAGCTTAGGCCTGAGAGGGAAAGCTCTAGGCCCTCACCTGGAGCCCAGAAAGCCCAGGTGAGAGGTGATGCTGGGAGGACACCATACCCAGGGAAGATGCTCTCACCCTGGGGTCTGCCCTGGGCCAGCCAGTGCCCCGGCCAGGTGTGGGGTCCCGGGGGAGACTCAGCATAGCAGCCTTCAGTGTTTGTGAAGGAGCTACAAAGTCAACAGCCATAATCCCATGAAGTGTGATCATCGGGGTACCCACAAATGCAAACGGGCCCCAGCAGGGAGGATAAATGGCTCTGTGTGGACGAGCCAAGGAAAGCTGTAAAGAGTTAACATTTGAGCTGGATAATATTATCAACTGGTGATGGGGCACTGTTGCTAGCTGCTTTCCACATGTTATTTCAATGATGTTACTACTCCCCCTTTACAGATGAGAAAACCGGGGCTCAAAGACATGAAATAATTTTCTTAAGGTTACACAGCAAGGAGTGAGGCTGGGATTTGGTCCCTCACTGCCACGCTCCCAGCTGTACTTTTTCCTCTGGGCTGTGCTGTCCGGCCTCTCCTAGACTGGCCGTGAACGAGGGTACCCTACAGGTGGCAACAGCCGATGAGGACGCACTGTTGGAGGCCTCACAGCTCTGAGTCCCAGGATCCCAACAGCACAATGTTTAAGAGGAATTGCAAAATTCTCAAAACCAAATAAAATTCACTTTCGTTTTGAAAGCAAAAGTGAAGAGATGCCCCGTAGCCCCTTTCCCCGGGACAGGGTGCTGAGATCCAGCAAACCACTATCCCTTTCCTCCCTCCCAAGAGAGGCTGGGAATCACTGGTGGAACCAAAAGCAGCCGTACCTCTCAGAGAGAGAACAGCTTTGGTTGTAATTCTAGACGTCTAAAAGCAAATGCAACAAAAGGCAAACATCTAGCTTGATGCTCTTAACCAGTGACAGGCGCATTCACTAAAGAGAGGATGAAAAAAAACGGAAGTACACAATGGGCTTCCTGATAAGCATCTTACGCCCATTTTCTTGAAACAATGGAGTTAAAATGTTAAAGGAAAGGGTGACTACATGAGGAAAAATGCCACAAGTGCCAGTCCGAGGAATTGTTGCTTCATAAATTGTCACCTTATTGGCTTTCTTCTGTCATTTTCTATGTCTACCCCATTTTATAAAAATACTTATGCTTGGATTAAATAATTTCTAACAGGCCATAGGAGCCCTGGTGGCTCAGCGGTTAAGAACTCGGCTGCTAACCAAAAGATTGGCAGTTCGAATCCATCAGCCAGTCCTTGGAAACCCTATGGGATGGTTCTACTCTGTCCTATAGGGTCGCTATGAGTTAGAATCGACTCGATGGCAACAGGTTTTTTGGTTTTAACGGGCCATGTGTGTCATCGTGAGTCAGAGTCGACTAGACAGCAACTAATAACAGCAACAGGTCATCTTGCAAATAAAATCAGACTCACGGGCAGGATTTTTAAAAATTCAGATGTAAAAAGCCTCACACCACTCAATGTGCCAACGGAATAATACAAAAGGTAAGTGATATTGTTAAAAACCTCATAACTTAAAAAACTCTTCAGTTAAAAAATAATAGAAATCAGAAGCTATAAAACGCTTATTCGAGCTGACACCGTTGCTTCCTGAGCTATGAAGCAGATCACTTACCAGCAGTTCCTCTATTATTAGCATTTTCCTCAACCACCAGAGTCCTGGTTGGAAGAGACCTGCACTTTGAGATGCGAAGCCCTGTGAGAGTCCGCCCTTCGACCTGACCTTTCTCTCTGCTCCCTTTTTTGCCTCCACTTCCTAAGGCATGTTTTCTGGTCTCTCGGCCAGGCCTTTCCGGGCCAGGCTTGGGTTTTCCACTTCCTGAGACTCAACCTGCCACCACACACCGTTTCTCCACCAGGGTGGCTCCTCATCCCATGTCATCAACCCTGCTGACGAACCATGGCCCTTCCCCAGCCTCATCCAGGGGTGGAAACCCCGTGCCTCACCCTCTTCACAGCACCCAAGCACCTTCCCAGCTGGCCTTCCCTCCTCTGTGTCTGAGACTAACACACTTGGACTTGTCCTTAGTATTCATGGTGTTCATCCCGGCACTAATCAATCTTTGCTGAATAAATGACACAGGCGTCTTGAACCCCTTTCCTTGACACATCTGGCCAGAAGCTGCTGGCTTCCTATCTCTCCTTGGAACTACTCTCTCCGCCTGGAGTGCCCCCATTACCTCAGCTTATTTGTACTTCTCCTCCAACTGTCCATAAACAAACAGCAACATTATCCAGACAGTTGCCTGGGAGTCATGCTGGTCTCCTCTCTTTTCCACCCCATTCCAATTCATCCATCGTCAAATCCTGTAGATTCCATTCCCCAGATCTCTCTCTCACCTGCCCACCCCTCCACTCTCTCTGTACCGCCCTGGCCCAGGCCCTGCTCTCTTCTCACACTGGGACTACCGCATGGCCTCTCCTGCTTCCCACCCCCCCGTCTTGTCTCTCTTGAATACGAACCTGAGCTCCTCTCTACCCCGCTCCCCTCTGTGCTCAGCCTAGAGCCCAAGTTTGTGAACAAGGCACAATGATGGCCCAAGATCTGGCCTTTGCTTGTCCCTTAAAGTCTCAGTCCTAGAGGTCAGCCCCTCAGCCCCGCCCCATCAGTCAACTGGCACCCGAGTGTAGCCAATGGGACTGGAACCTCAGCTGGCTAGTCAATCAGAAATAAATGGTTGAAGCAGGAAATCATTAATAGACAGTCTATGTGATGTTTTGTTTTAAAGGAAAACCTACAGAAGTAGGTGATTGATGCAGGGTCAAGGTGTTGTTTTGGGGGCATGGGTTGCAGCGCTTCTTCCCTTGCCTTCACAAACTCCCTCCATTAGTTACAAATCTCCATTTCACTTTATTTTAGGTGAAGAGGGTCACAAGAAGCAACACGAGGGCAGGGTCACCCAGATTTTTCGATTACCCTGCCACTGCCCACCAATCCTTTGCAGTATATATAGTTCTCTTACCAACACCTTTATAGTACAGTGAGGTGTGGGGAGGGGGAGGGTAGTAACTCACCATTTTGAGTCTTTCCAAAGCCTTCAATTCAGTTCTCAAAAAGCCCACTCTTTCCTTTTGTACTCATAGGCCATCAGTTTACATGATATTTAATAAAATTAGGTGACTATATTAACAAGTACAACAAGCACCAACACCATGCTTGGAAACAAGCACAACTGTCTCTGTGAGTATAGGGGACACCTGGTGGGGGTGGGAGATGCAGACAGAAGCCTCAGCTGGCCACCTTCTCAGATTGAATGGTGGTGGGTGTGTGTCTGATGGCAGGCATTGCCTGCCACCTCTACTGGACTATGTGCTCCAGCCAGGCAGGGCCTGGTCTGGCTCGTGGTCTCTGTGGCTAACTCCTCCCTAACACAGGATGGAACCTAACCCAAGCTTAGGCAACCCGGCTGAATGGATAACTGAGCCTCCCAACAGACCAGCCCTATCCCAGCTCCAGAAACTCCTAACAAACCTGGCCTGCCAGCCTCCTTCTCTCCTCTCCCTAATGGACTCACTCTCTGCCTCAGCCACACAGTCAGTACACGGTCTACACTTGGACCACAGTGTGATAGCCTCTCAAAGCCAGACACCACGGACCGGAGACACTTTCTAGCCCAACCTCACCATTCCACAGGCCAAGAAGTTGGAGATAAGTGAAGAGATTTGGCCAGGAGCACGTAGTGCCTTGTGACTAGCACCTTCTCCTCCGGCTTCCAGCTCAGACTCCTGTCGGTCTCCAGGAGCTGACAGAGCACACAGCACATGAGCTCCATGCTGGTGCAGCCCGAGATAAGGATAATAGGAATAGCCCTGCTGGCTGTTTGTTTCAGGTGTGAGTGTCTTCTCAGTGTGAGGCTTACTTTCCTTCTTCCCCCGCTAGGCCATGAAGGCACCTGAGTAGCTGATAGCAAGCATTCAGCAAGCTAATGTGCAGATAGAAAATACATCTTCAAATCAGGGGGCTGGTTTAAACATAAGCACTGCATTCCTACTAACTCACTAGCTTGGGCCTGACTTAGAATAAGGAGGTGGTGAGACCCCCGGCACTCGCAGATGTGCCCATTCCTGGAAGGGCAGGAGTCCCATCGCCCACCAGGGAGAGAGGGCTAGATGCTGGGTCTCAGAGCAAGGGAATACATGGGGAAACACTTGCTTCCTGGGCTCACAACCAACTCATTCATAAGACTGACCTCCTTCAGATGCTGCAAGCATTTGTGTGCCCTTGAATACTTCCAACAGTATCACAAAAATAAAACACAAAGCAGCAAACAGCTGCTGTCCTGATTACTGTACAGAGACACGAAGAATTTAAGACAGAGGCAAAACTATTATTTCTCTCAGGCCAATTTTGTTTTTTGACTCTAAACTGAGCAGGACTACCTCATGATCTGCCCTTCCAAAAACCAAACTTGTCGCCGTTGAGTTGAATAGAACTCACAGTGACCCTACAGGACAGAGTAGAACTGACGTATAGGGTTTCCAAGGAGCAGCTGGTGGATTTGAACTGCTGACCTTTTGGGTAGCAGCTAATCTCTTAACCACTGCACCACCAGGGCTCCCATGAGCCACCCTTAGTCCATCACAAAAATTAGCATAGACACAGAGAATCAGTATCCCACTCAGCTGTGGAATGCATTATGGGATTAATTTTATCAGTGACTTTATGTCATAATGGAAACCCTGGTGGCATAGTGGTTAAGAGCTATGGCTGCTAACCAAAAGGTCGGCAGTTTGAATCCACCAGGTGCTCCTTGGAAACCATACAGGGCAGTTCTACTCTGTCCTATAGGGTTGCTATGAATCAGAATTGACTTGACAGCAATGGGTTTGGTTTGGTTTAGGTTTTTATGTCATAACTGTTGCTTTTTCAAAGAAAAACTTTAAGATCATTTCAAAATCCTTGAATGTCATGAATAATCCCTCCATTCAGCAAATATCAATTAGCACCTACTATATGCCAGGTGGAGCTCTGGTGGCTCAGTGGTTAAAAGCTTGGCTGCTAACGAAAAGGCTCGCAGTTCAAATCCACCAGCTGCTCCTTTGAAACCATATGGGGCAGTTCTATTCTATTATATAGGGTCGCTATGAGTCAGAATCGACTTGATGGCAACACATTTGTTTTTGGTTTTATATGCCAGGCAAAATGCCAGATGCCAGGTAGACAGAGACGGGTAATTCTGACTAGAGGTCTTGCCTGTCTATGAGAGTGAGGTACAGACAGGCTAACCAATGGTTATAGCCCACGGTGTACGGGTTGGCATGAACGGAGGCAGAGGGAGCAGGGGTACACAGAGGAGGGCCCTCAGCCCAGCCAGGTATGGGGAGGAGTCAAAAGGGGTATGGAAGATGTCTTAGTTTCTTTGTGCTGCTGTAACAAAAATACTACAAGTGGGTGGCTTTAACAAACAGGAATGTATTTTCTCACAGTTCAGGAGGCTGGAAGTCCAAATTCGGGGCACTGGCTCTAGGGGAAGGCTCTCTCTCTCTCTGCTCTAGGGAAAAATCTTTGTCTCAGCTTCTCTAGTGTTCTTCTCGGCATTCCTTGGCGATCTCCACGTGGCATCTATCTTTCCCCTGCTAGTTTTAAGCCACATTCTGCACTGATATGGTCTCATTAACATAACAAAGAAAACCCTATTCCCAAATGGGATTACTTCCACAGGGATAGGGGTTAGGATTCCAACACATATTTTGGGGGAACAACTCAATCCATAACAGAAAGTTTCCAGGAGGAAGTAACAGGTGTTTTGAGTTTTGAAGGATGAATAGGAGTTAGGCAGGTAAACAAGCTGGGAAGAGGAAACAGCCTTTGGAAAAGCCCGAGAATGTGAGAGGCCATGGGGCAAGTTCAGACTGTATGAGGGTTAAGGTGGAGGGGGATGGCGAGGCTTTCCAAGCCAAGCAGCCAAAAGCCTTTATTCTATGCTGACGAGGTTGAACTTGATTCTGATGGTGGTCATTGGTGAGCCCTGCATGTTTTATGCAAGGGCATGAGCAATCCACGGGTGATTACCTGAGGGTACCCTGAACAGCTGAGTAGCTCTCAGGACACCTTCCTTTATTCACTGCTCCTGAGGCAACACCAACCTAAAAGCCTCATTAGCAAGCAGGTCTCCAACCAAGCCTGCCTTCCCTTCCATAATGCCCCCTCTTTGAGGCCACAGCTACTTTCAATTGCATTCAAATTTCCAGAAGTGTTAAACATATGCTTATGTTTCCACTTACAAGTTTTTGATTATCAACCTGCCATTGTAGCTGCAAATTACCCATTTTCTATTATAATTATTTTTACTTCTCTAGATGAAGAAGCAAAAAGAAGTACTTTTAAATTACTGAAGTGCCCGAGCCACAGAGGGAGGGAAGAATTAAATATTGCCGCATCTTTTGCCAACGGCAATATCATAGCAAGAGTTTGAAAAGATGGAATGTCAGCTGTGGACTGTGTTAGACCAGGCCTTCCAGATGGGCACATGTGCTCTCCATGATCAGTTTCCCTAAAACATGGCCCAGATTGCAGCAAACCAGGAAAGAGCCCGGCTGGTGGCAGAATTGCTGCTCCAAGAGCAGGCTCCTTAAAAACTGGGCCATGTTACGTGAAAGGCAGGTCTCACCCTCACACTCTCGGGCACTAACTCTTGCTTCTTCCTGCTTCTAGTAGGAATTTTAGGAGTCCCTAGATGGTGCGAATGGTTAAGCACTGGGCTACTAACTGAAAGAATGGAGGTCTGAATCTACCCAGAGGCATCTGGGAACAAAGGCCTGGCACTGTGCTTTGGAAACATCAGTCATTGAAACCCTATGGAGCACAGTTGTACTCTGACACATATGGGGTCACCATGAATCAGAGCTGACTTGAAGGCAACTAGTTTGGATTTTGGTTAGTAGGAATTTTAAAAGATGGAAATGTCACTAGCCCAGGTGCATCCAAGCAACTGAAGTGTGTGGTCATATTATGACTGGAATTGTGTAAGGATCCCACCTTGCTAACTGGGGTCATGATCTCCTCTCCTAAGAAGACTCTCCACCACTTGTCTGTCAGTTT
This sequence comes from Trichechus manatus latirostris, assembly GCF_000243295.1. Taxonomy (NCBI): domain Eukaryota; kingdom Metazoa; phylum Chordata; class Mammalia; order Sirenia; family Trichechidae; genus Trichechus; species Trichechus manatus. The sequence continues at coordinate 4,729,732 of NW_004444068.1, read as the reverse complement.
GTCGTACTGTGGTGATTTGTGTGTTGCAGTGATGCTGGAATATATACTATCAGTATTTCAAATACCAGCAGGTCAACCATGGTGGACAGGTTGCAGTGGAGCTTCCAGATTAAGACAGACTAGGAAGAAGGACCTGGCAATCTACTTCTAAAAAAATTGGCCAGTAAAAACCTTATGAATAGCAGTAGAACTCTGTCTGAGATAGTGCTGGAAGGTGAGCGCCTCAGGTTGGAAGACACTCAAAATATGACTGGGGAAGAGCTGCCTCCTCAAAGTAAAGTCAACTTAATGACATGAATGGAGCAAAGCTTTCAGGACCTTCTCTTGCTGATGTGACATGACTCAAAATGAGAAGAAACAGCTGCAAACATCCATTAATAATTAGAAAGTGGAATGTACGAAGTATAAATTAAGGAAAATTGGAAGTAATAAAAAATGAAATGGAATGCTTGAAGATTGATATCCTAGGCATTAGTGAGCTGAAATGGACTGGTATTGGCCATTCTGAATCAGACAATCATATGGTCTACTATGTGGGGAATGACAAATTGAAGAGGTACAGTGTTGCATTCATTGTAAAAACAAAACATTTCAAGATCTATCCTGAAGTACTATGCTATCAGTGATAGGATAATGTCCATACACTTACAAGGAAGATCAATTAATTAATAGTCAGTTAATACAACTATTATTCAAATTTACCTACGAAACACTAATGCCAAAGATGAAGAAATTGAGTATTTTTATCAACTTCTACAGTATGAAACTGGTCAAACATGCAATCAAGATGCATTGATAATTACTGGTGATTGGAATGCACAAGTTGGAAACAAAGAAGAAGGATCAGTAGTGGGAAAACAAGGCCTTGGTGATAGAAACAATGCTGCAGGTTGAATGCAGAATTTTGCAAGACCAACACCTGATTTAGTGGAAATACCTTTCTTTCAACAACAAAAATAGTGACTATACACATGAATTTTGCCAGATGGAATACACAGGAATCAAATCAACTACATTTGGGGAAAGAGATGATGGAGAAGCTCAATATCATCAGTCAGAACAAGGTCAGGGGCTGACTGTGGAACAGATCATCAGTTGTTCATATGTAAGTTCAAGCTGAAGCTAAAGAAAATTAAAACAAGTCCACAAGAGCCAAAGTACAACCTTGAGTATATCCCACCTGAATTCAGAGACCATCTCAAGAATAGATTTGACACAATGAACACTAATGACTGAAGATCAGATGAGTTGTGGAATGACATCAAGGACATGATACATGAAGAAATAAAAAAGGCATTAAAAAGATAGGAAAGTAAGAAAAGACCAAAATGGATGTCAGAAGAGACTCTGAAACTTGCTCTTGAATGCAGAGTAGCTAAAGTGAATGGAAGAAATGATGAAGTAAAAGAGCGGAACAGAAGATTTCAAAGGGCAGTTTGAGAAGACAAAGTAAAGTACTATAATGAAATGTGAAAGACCTGCAGTTAGGAAACCAAAAGGGAAGAAATTCCTCAGTATTTCTCAAGCTGAAAGAACTGAAGAAAAAATTCAGACTTTGAGTTGCAATATTGAAGGATTCTATGGGCAAACTATTGAACAACACAGAAAGCATCAAAAGAAGATAGGAGGAATACACAGAGTCACCGTACCAAAAGAACTGGTCAATGTTCCACCATTTCAGGATGTATCATATAATCAAGAACCGAATGCATTGAAGGAAAAAGTTCAAGCTGCACCAAAGGCAATGGCAAAAAACAAGGCTCCGGGAATCGATGGAATACCAACTGAGATGTTTCAACAAACGGATGCAGCGCTGGAAGGGCTCACTCATCTATGGCAAGAAATTTGGAAGTCAGCTACCTGAGCAACTGACTGGAAGAGATCCATATTTGTGCCCATTCCAAAGAAAGATGATCCAATAGAATGCAGAAATTATAGACCAATATCATTAATATTATATGCAAGTAAAATTTTGCTGAAGATAATTAATTCAAAAACAGTTGCAGCAGTACATCGACAGGGAACTGCCAGAAATTCAAGCTGGATTCAGAAGACGACATGGAACAAGGGATATCACTGCTTATGTCAGATGGATCCTGGCTGAAAGCAGAGAATACTAGAAATATGTTTACCTGTGTTTTATTGACTATGCAAAGACATTCGACTGCATGGATCATAACAAATTATGGATAACAATGTGAAAAATGGGAATTCCAGAACACTAAATTGTGCTCATGAGGAACCTGTATATAGACCAAGAGGCAGTCATTCGAACAGAACAAGGAGATATCGCGTGGTTTACAATCAGGAAAGGTGTGCTTCTGGGTTGTATCCTTTCACCATACTTATTCAATCTGTATTCTGAGCAAATAATCTAAAAGGCTGGACTATATGAAGAAGAACGTGGTATGAGGATTGGAGCAGGACTGATTAACAACCTTTGATATGCAGATGACACAACTTTGCTGAAAGCGAAGAGGACTTGAAGCACTTACTGATGAAGATCAAAGACTACAGCCTTCAGTATGGATTACACGTTAACATAAAGAAAACAAAAATCCTCACAATTGGACCAAGAAGCAACATCATGATAAACACAGAAAAAGACTGAAGTTGTCAAGGATTTCATTTTACTTGGATCCACAATCAACACCCGTGGAAGCAGCAGTCAAGAAATCCAACGATGTATTGCACTGGGCAAATGTGCTGCAAAAGACCTCTTTGAAGTGTTAAAAAGCAAAGATGCCACTTTGGTGCTGCAAAAGACCTCTTTGAAGTGTTAAAAAGCAAAGATGCCACTTTGGAGACCAAGATGCGTGTGACCCAAGCCATGGTATTTTCAATTTCCTCATGTGCATGCAAAAGCTGGACAATGAGTAAAGGAGATCAAAGAAGAACTGATCCAAATGAATTACAGTGTTGGTGAAGAATACTGAATATATCATGGACTGCCAGAAGAACAAACAAATCTGTTTTGGAAGCGAGGGTGGTGAGACTTCATCTTAAGTACTTTGGGCATCAGAAGGGACTGGTCCCTGAAGACATCAGGCTTGGAAAAGTAGAGTGCAGCGAAAAAGAGGAAGTCCCTCAACAAGATGGATTGACACAGTGGCTGCAACAATGGACTCTAACATAGCAACAATTGTGAAGATGGCGCAGGACCGGGCGGCGTTTTGTTGTGTTGTGCACAGGGTCGCTGTGAGTCAGAACCAACACGATGGTACTAACAACAACAATAACAACAAGGAGGCCCTATGCAGGGCCATGCCTGGCTGTCTTTTGTCTTGGGGGTAGGCGGGTGGCTGACAGGAGGTGTGGTGAGCACACGACATGGTGCTGGATGGAGGTAATGAATTCAGGGCACTAAGTGAAGTGAAGAGGATTCTAACATGCAGAGCTGCAGACCTATTGGCAGCTTAATGTCCCTTTTAATTGGCATGTAACATTAACTGACAGAGTAGCATGTGAATGAGAACGTGACCGTGGCTTTGACGAGGCGGTTGGCAGCTTTGTTTCTAAAGTGAAGCTTGGACAAGATGAACAGTTTTGTTGGGGGTGCTGACGTTGCTCATGAAGACACTATGCCATCCATCCAAACCCCCACCCGCTTCGATGTGTAACTGTGCTCAGTCCTGAGACAGAGGTGCCGAAGACACAGTCCCTGCTCTCAGGGACCTCATTCCAGTGGGGCAGTCAGATGTGGGGGAAAACATCAAGCAGCTACTTAAATGTTCAAAATGCCATTTGTGGTAGAAGCATAAGAGATCATATCATTGTAGCTGTGGAAGTTGCAAATACTGCTCTTTTCACATTTTAAACTCTCATAGGTGGCAATAATAGATCATCATCATAATGAATCAATAGTAATCATTGGCAATAGCTGAAAGTTATTTAGTACTATGTACTAGGCACTGTTCCTGTCTATTAACTCGTGTTTTGGCAGCACTATGCTGTATCCGTAACTACACAGTCTTTTATGTTATCTTTAATCTTTGCAAACACTGTGCAGAGAAGCAATACCATGTATCTGACAAGGACACTGATGCTCCAGCACGTCCAAAGACACAGTTCTAGGAAACATGGAGCAAGTACAAGCTGCTGTCACTCTGATCACAAAAGCCAGGCCATTTACCTCCCTCCTGCCTTAGAAGGTGGCAGAAATTGGCAGGACCCAGCTTGAGCCCAGATTGCCCCTCCAGCTAGGCAGCAGGCTCTTTGGTATTCAAGATGGGCTTATTCATTTTTGTAGGAAAACAATAGATGTAATCAGCATATTAACATCTTTAGACATCAATCATAAATTCTTCCCTCAAGAGTAAATGGTTTCCCTTCCTGTGTGTCTCAAGATCCTTGCAAAATTAGGTTAACGTGCAGGTGCCAGAAGGCTATCCTTCTTTCAATAGCATATGCAAGGGGGTCTTGGCTCAAGGCTCAGCAGAGGTGCATTACAACGGGAGTGGAGTGGGGGGTGCGCTGTGGCTGTGATTTGGGGGTGTGCATGCAGGGTGCATCATACAGGAGTATTGCTGTAGAGGGGTGCTGTGGATGGTTCTGTTGTGGGGAGTCTGCAGTGGAGGGGTTTGATGGAAGGGTGTATGGGGTGTCTCATGGGGAGGTATGCAGTGAATGTGTGGGGGTAAGGGGAGGATGTTACGGGGTCATGCTGCACTGTGTGATGGGGAAAGCATGCTGTGGGGGATGTGCCACAGGGGGCATGCTGTGGGGGTATATCATGAGGGTGTGTTTTGGGGGGGTTGCCATGGGGTGTGTTATGGGGATGTGCTGTGGAATGTATCACAGATGCTGTGGCATGTGATGGGAGTATGCTCTGGGGGTGTGCTGTGGGGGTGCTGTGGTGTGTCGTGGGAGTATGCTCTGATGGGTTGCTTTGGGTGTGCTGTGGTATGTCATGGGAGTATGCTTTGAGGGGTTGCTGTGGGTGTGCTTTGGCATGTTGTGGGAGTATGCTCTGGGGTGTGCTGTAGGAGATACGCTAAGGGTGGGGACGACGACGACCCTATAGTCCAGACAGGTGCCTCAGGTCCCTGGTCAATGCTGCAGGGTACCCTTGAGAGCCCCTTACCAGGCCTGAGAAGGCCACTCTTGCCCACTGAACCTTCTGGATCCCCATTATGGCACACTTCAACACTTCCTGGCCTCAGGATACCTGGTAAGATGCTATTCCCTGGGCTCAGGATGCCCAGCAAGACACAGGAGTGGTATGTTCCAGGGTCCTGCTGTTTGGAGGGGTCTGGGAAGCCTCCTCCCCTTGCTTCCTCACCAATGTGTACTCCCTCCCTATGACAAGGCTCAAGTGGTATCTGCAGATAGCATCTAATACAACTTCTGAACAGCTCCTCTCCCAGGGCTCTTGGGCGAGGTGACCTTCCCCTGGCACCCCCAGGATGTAGCACAGACGAAGAAATGCCCTTGACTTCCTCACCCTGCAGTGGGGCCCATGACTCTGGAGCTGAGGCTCACAATCTTCTCTCCACCACAGCAGCCTCCCTTTAAGAACCGTCCTCCTGGCTTACCCCTCAGAGCCTCCGACTCACTGGACTTCTGCCAGGAGCAGTCCCTGGCAAGAGTCACTGGGGTGGCAATTGCTGAAGGACTCAGGCATAGGGTGAAATATGCGTTAGTTTGTTTAAAACGTGTCAACTTTTTCCCAATCTTTAATATGAAAAATTTTCAAACATACAGCAAAGTTGAAAGAGTTTTACAGTGAACACCTGGATACTCACCACCTAGATTCTACTATTAACATTTATTATGCTTGTTTTATCACATACCTATTCCCCATCTATTCATCACTCCAGCTTACTTCTTTGAGGCCTTTTAAAGTAAGTTGCGGACAGCAGTGTGCTTCTCCCTAAACACTTCAGCATGCATATCATTAACTAGAGTTCAATATTTGTTAAGGGTTTTTTCTTTTGGAACAATGAAATGTTCAAATCATGACGGCACCATTTGACGAATTTTGACAAATGCATGCACCCATGTAACTCAAACCGCCATCAAGACACAGAACATCTCCATCACCCCAGGAAGTTCCCTTCCCACAAACCCCTTCTTACCCGCCTCAAGCAACCACTGTTCTAATTTTTTTCCATCATAGATTAGTTTTGCCTGTTCTAGAACTTTCTATGTAAACGGAATCATACAGTATGTAGTCTATGCTTGGCTTTTTGCGCTCAGCAAGTTTTTGAGATTCATCCACGTTGTGTGTATCAGCAGTTTGTTCCTTTTTATAGCTGAGCAGTATTCCATTGGAGCCCTGGAAGTGCAGTGGTTAAGAGATCAGCTGCTAACCAAAAGGTCAGCAGTTCAAATCCACCAGCTGCTTGCTCCTTGGAAACCCTGTGGGGCAGTTCTACTCTGTCCTAGAGGGTTGTTATGAGTCAGAAAAGATTCGACGACAACATGTTTGGCTTTTGATTTTTTAGTATTCCCTTGTTTGGATATACCACAGTTTATACTCCTATTGGTGAATTACTTTTTAAAAGTAAAGATTATCACCTAATTGAGGTTACTCTGTAATAAAGACACTCTCACTTGCATTCAGACATGTTTCTCTTGCCGAGCAGATCAGCTGTGCTCCGAGCTAGCACATCCCTACCTGTGAGAGTGTATGAGGAACAGAAACAGTATATTCCATCACCTTTGTGATACAAAAACGATCGCAAAGCACAGTTTGAAGGGCAGAGACTCTCCAAAAGTGTTGGGATACAAGATGATTCTAGCTAAGAATCTCTTAAAAATGTCAGTAGATAATATATTTGTTTTTACAGGTAAGTCCAATTTATGGCTTATGAAACTAGATTTCCTATATGAAGGGGATATATGGTTTGCTTTTAAAATAAATTTATTTATGAAAAATATTTGATTTAAAGAAAAATATTAAGAAAACAAGAATCAAAACCAGTTGCCATTGAGTTGATTCTGACTCATGGTGACTTCATCCACGTGTGTCAGAGTAGAACTGTGCTCTGTAGGGCTTTCAATGGCTGATCTTTCTGAAGTAGATCACTAGGTCTTTCTTCTGATGTGTCTCTGGGTGGACTTGAACCTCCAACCTTTCAGTTAGCAGCCAATGGTATTAACTGTTTGCACCACCCAGGGACACCAAATAAGAATAAACCAAAAACCAAACCAGCTGCTGTTGCATCAATTCCAACTCACGGTGGCCCCATGTGTTTCAGAGTAGAACTACTCCATAGGGTTTTCATGGCTGTGACCTTCCAGAAGTAGATCACCAGGTCTTTCTTCTGAGGTGCCTCTGGGTGGACTGAAACCACCAAACTTTCAGTTAGTATTGCTTAACATTTTGTGCCATGCAGGGATCCTCCAAACAAGGTTACAGGGGGTAAACATATGGAAAACATCATGAGACATATATGAAGATATCTCAAGTGTGGCAAACATTATCTAGGGCAGTAGTTGTCAATCCTGGATGCCCATTAGAATCACCCAGGGACCTTTAAAAAATACCCATGCCTGGGAGCCACCTCTAGAGCTTCTCCTGTAATTGGTGGAGATGGATCCAGGCATCAATAGGTTTTAAAAGCTCCCCAGGTGATTCTAATGTGCAGCCCAGGCTAAGAAGCATGCTCTAGAAAGCAGTGGTTCTAAAAGTGTGATCTTGGGACCAGCAGTGGTAGCATTATCTGGGCACTTGTTAGAAATGTAAATTCTCAGGCCCCCCTGCAGACCTGCTGAATCAGAAACTCTGGGACTGGGGCCCAGGAATCTGGGTTTTAACAAGCCTTCCAGGTTGTTCCGATGCTTGCTCAAATTTGAGAGCTACTGCTCTAGGGGCCAATATGACAAATCCGATTGGTAGCCTCGACCACCCTCCCAAGGCTAAGGTCTCCCTCATCATGGCACCATCCCAGGCAAGGTCAACCAGCTCTGTCTGGTCCTGCCCTTGGGAAGACTCTCTCCTTCCTGGGACAGAGAGGGTGGGTAGGCTAGTGGGTGCCTGGTGGGGAGCAGCTGTGGACCAATGACCAAAGGGATGACATCCTAGGGTCTGCTGTGTCTGAATCTCAATTAACCACAACCCAGTTAATCAGCCTCCAGAAAATCGAGAGTTGGCTATAGTTTTATTTTAACCATGATTTTTGATTATTAGTGACCTCCTTCCACTCCATTACCCTTGTTAATTGAGAATTGACTAGGCAGTTAAAATGAACGTTTCCTCCTCCAACAGAGCTGTACCAGATTCATCTTAAAGTCCCTCCCAGCTCCAAAACTGTGATGAGTCTACAGATATATTGATCTGATACAATTCAATTCACCAAGAATTTATGAAATTACCACTACAAGGTCACCTATTATGTTCTCATCTGTCCAAAGGCTTATAGTAAAGGAGTAGAATTTTCTTTGAAGGATAACACTGTATTTAGAGAGCTAAACCAGTACAGGTAGTCCCCGACTTACAACGGGGTCCCTCTCGGACAACTCTGTTGTAAGTCGGTTTTGACTTAAGTCAAATAACTTTTTTTTTCTTTTTATAGTTTTCATTATTATTGCCTTTTATTATCAGTATCTGCTATAAACTGAATTGTGTCCCCCCCAAATGTGTGTCAACTTGATTAGGCCACTCTTCCCAGTATTGTGTGGTTGTCCACCATTTTGTGATCTGATGTAATTTTCCTATGTGTTGTAAATCCTAACCTCTATGATGTTAACGAGGCAGGATTAGAAGCAGTTATGTTAATGAGGCAGGAAACAATCTACAGCATTAGGTTGTATCTTCAGTCAATCTCTTTTGAGATATAAAAGAGAGAAGCGAGCAGAGAGGGTGGGGACCTCATACCACCAAGAAAGAAGTGCTGGGAGCAGAGCGTGTCTTTTAGATCCGGGGTCCTTGTGCTGAGAAGCTCTTAGACCAGGGGAAGATTGATGACAAGGACCTTCCCCCAGAACCAACAGAGAGAGAAAGCCTTCCCTGAGAGCTGGTGCCCGGAAGTCAGACTTCTAGCCTTTTAGACCGTGAGAGAATAAATTTCTGTTTGTTAAAGCAATTCACTTGTGATATTTCTCTTACAGTAGATAGCAGCACTAGATAACTAAGGCCGATCTTTACTTGTCTTTGGGGGTTAGAAACATTACATATCAATTTACAAATATAGGTATTTTAACATTGCATGTAGTACATATTACTAATGATAAGATGTACAAAAAAATAAAGGCTATAAGTGAGGTTTGTTGTAACTTGAATACATTTTAAGTTGGGATCTACCTGTAATTGGCAAAGCCCGGCCTCTTGGTTAGCAGCAATATCGCTATTAAAAGATATTCAACACAGTTCTGCAGATTTGGTAAAGTATTTAGAGTTAGACAGAAGATAAGGTAGGACCAACTCTCTGAGGGCTGCTCCTTTTCTCCAGCTGGCTATTTTGATAAAGAAAAATGCAAAGTAAGAAGAGGCCAACAGGAGATCAGGAAATCTTATTATCTATTCCTATGCTAAGTTTGAAAAATGAACTTCATTGCAAAACCCCAAAGATTACAGAAGTTGACAAAGAAAATGTGCTGGGGAGTCAGAAGCAGGGCTTCAAACTGGTTCATTCCAGTTCGACCCCCTGCAGAGAATTTGCCTTTCCACCCCAGATATACTGAATCAGAATCTACATTTTAACAAGATCCCCAAGTGGTTCTTATGTCAGAATCTACATTTTAACAAGATCTTCAGGATCTTCAGGATCTTGTTAAAATATAGATTCTGAATCAGTATATCTGGAGTGGAAATGCAAATTCTTAGCAGGGGGTCAAACTGGACCAAACCAGTTCGAAGCCCTGGTCTGAAGTGACAAATGTAATTCCCATTAAGTAGCATGTGTCTGAGAAGCTGGTTCACAAAACACCAAGGTTCTTTTTTCAAATCGTAATACATGAAGGAAAAATGGTTCTGCCTCTCTGTGGAAGGCCACCTGCTTATCGGAGGGAATCAGGCATCAGAAAGGACTTGGCCAATTGTCTCTTGTTTGCTTGACGAAGTACTGACTATAACCAGCCCCACAAAGCGCCAGTGCAGACTGGGAGGAACCAGACTCAGGCTGAATGATAGGACCTCCTCTTGAAGCCTGCCCTTCTCCTCTGCACTAACCTGGGCCCATCCCACCCTCCACCTCTACCCCCCAGCCCTGCCCTCCCCACTGAAGGGGTCTCCTACACTGCAGTCAAGTGGCTTACCCAGGGGTCTTCTCCCAGAGTGTAGCGCTCTGTGTCTAATTTAGCCAAAGACTGGGTACATCCTAAGTGCTCTGTTTTTTTTAAAAAAACTTATTATTAAAAATTTCAAGCATTCAGAAAAGTAGAGAAAATAATATAATGGACTACCATATACAGGTCCCCAAATGATCATTAACACGTCTGCATATTTACTTCAGCTTTTTTTCCCCTGAAGCATATTAAGGTACATTATGAACACCATGACATTGCACCTATAAATACTTCAGAATGTATCTCTCTGAAATAAGGATACTTTCTTACACATCCACAATAGCATGATCACACCTGACAAAACTAATAATTAACAAAAACTCCTCAATATCACCTAATACCAGGCCAAATGTCAGTGAATGTCTTTTCAAGAAGTAAAATATATAGTTGCAGCTGCTTCAAGAGAGAATGACAGACCTGACCAAACCCCTAAATCCCATTGTCATCAAGTCGATTCTGACTCTTAGTGACTCCATGTGTTACACAGTAGAACTATGCTCCATAGGGTTTGCTTGGCTGTGCTCTTTACAGAGAAAAGATTGCCAGGCCTTTCTTCTGTGGTGTCGTTAGGTAGCTTCGAACTGTCAACCTTTAGGTTAGTAGGTGAGCGCAAACTCTTTGCACCACCCAGGGACCCTGGCAGATGCGAATGCCCCACAAAAGCCCCAAGATGCATGTGTGCTCACCCTTGCCCCATCTGGGGGTTCTATCACTCCCAGAGGTACAGAAGGGTGGGAGGGGGCACTCCCCTGAAAGGGGGCCTTCTCCTGGAGACCTCAGCAGACCTTGTTCCCACAGGCTCACTTCATCCAAACAGTGCTCACAGCCCCATTCCAGTCAGCCAGTGGGTGGCAGTCATCTCTCTTCTCCTACCTGGTGACCAGTTTTGTCCAGGAGGCTGGATCTGGAGTTAGACAAACCAGGTTTGTAATCTTGGCTCTGCCACTTACAAGTTGTTTGACCTTGAGCAAGCTGCTTAACCTCCTGGAGCTGTGTTTGCTCATCTGTAATATGGGAAAATAGTAAACCTTCCTCACAGGGTCTCATGAAGATGAAATTAGACAGTGACACAGGCCCGATATGTCATTGAGCACTTAGCATGTTGGCTGGCCCGTAATAAGCTGTATTAGTTTCCTAGGGCTGCCGTATGTAACAAATTACCACAAGATAAGTGGCTTAAAACAACAGAAGTCTATTCTCACAGTTCTGAAGGCAAGAAGTCTGAATTCAGGGTGCCGGCGGGGCCGCATTCCCTCCAAAGGCTCTAGCAGTGAATCCTTCCTTGCCTCTTCCAGCTACTGGTGGCTCCAGGTGTTCCTTGGCTTCGGGCTGCATGACTTCAATCTCTGCTCCATCCTTGCATGGCCTTCTCCCCTGGATGTCATCTCTGAGTTCCTCTTCTTCTAAGAGCCTTTGTCATTGGATTTAAGGCCCACTGGTTAATCCAGGGTGATCTCATCTTGAGAGCCTTAACTTAATTACATTTGCAAAGAATCTTTTTCTAAATAAGGTCACATTCACAGGTTCCAGGGGGTACGGCTTGGACATATCTTTTTGGGGGCCACTATTCAACCCACTACTACATATGCTCATAAAGTTCAGCCTGTGATGGTAGGGTGACGGTAATCATCTTCAAGGACATAAGGAAAGCCAAAGGCATTAGGCTGAGTTAGGCAGGAGCTCAGGGGTCAGAGAGAGGTCCTACATCCTACCAAATATCTAAGACAGGGCCCTGCCCAGTGTAAGAGATCATAACGTCAGCCTCTCCCTAGCTCCAGCTTTTTTAAATGTAGGAACTGCTGGAGATGGAAGTGCTAAAGAACTGGGGGAGGAAAGCCATGCTGACTGCAGGGGTAGAAGGGTAATGCACAGGGTGCCTGTGGCCACCCAATTCGGCCATCTGAGCATCTCAAGACTCCTGTTACCTCTACTGGTTGGTGAGACCCTGAAACTCACCTATGAGGCACCAATCTTAGTTCTTCAAAGACACCTGCCCATCAGCTACTCTCCTTACTCTATGTAAATGATCACCACCACCATCCACCAACAATGCCATTGGCTACCACCACCACTGCCCACCAGTAGCACCACTGTCCACCACCACGACTGTCCACCAACAACACCACTGTCCACCACCACCACTGTCTACCAATAACACCACTGCCCACCAACAACACCACAGCCCACCACCACCACTGTCCACCAACAACACCACTGCCCACCACCACCACTGTCCAATAGCACCATTGCCC